>NW_027468837.1:41323870-41336370 GCF_046254945.1 Alosa pseudoharengus
ACTAATGACAATATTGATCTTTAACTGGCCATCTTCCCCTGACAGCCGAAACAGCAAAGAGTGGTTAAATACTCATCTTCAGTCTCTCTGCACTTATATTTCGTGTACTGACTAATGTGTCGAAATATTTCACTGGTAGGGTAACATTTAGTCATAACCATTGGGTTGCATCCCCGAATTAAAGAACACAATTTAACACCTTCGGACAGCATTTTGTTCTTATTTAAATTGACGCCAGATCGTTTCCCCAATAATTAATTAGCAGTGTCTTTCCCCTGCAATATAGAAATAATTAAGAAAACTTTACTGAGTTGCAAACCAATGAAGCCATTATCTCAGGTGCGCAGAAAGAATTCCCGCGAAAAGGGGGCGTCGCTGGCATTGGTTTCGTTGGAATGTCAATGACTGGAATAAATAAATAACTGTAACGTTACCGCCACCACAGAACCACGCCTCTCCACGCAAATCGTGTGTGCATAATGTCCAAACTAATTCCACCATTTATTATCACATGTAGGCATACTGTTACGGCTGAGAAACAGGGAAAATCCCACCAAGCCAATAGGCACGGCACTGACAGACAGCGGGGCGCATTCCACCAGCTGATGACGAGACGCTCGGTGTCTATTCTTGCAGTAGCTACCCGACTGGAGCTAACAAGCTACCAATCTCACACAGACAAAAAAACAACACCAAACAGCCTTATTTCCCACCAAGTCTGTCATTTCAGCAACATTATGCTATCACCACTGAAGGAAGTTTAACTCTACAACGTTAGCTTTCCACCGGGAAACATGACACGCACGAGCAAGCTAGTGAAAAAGGGCTAGCTAGCGATGATCTGGCCAGCTCGCGACCTAACTTAATTAGGGTGTGCAAACGTTAACGTTAGCTCTAGGTTTTCACCACGGGAGCATATTCGGTGTGCTAACAATCTTGTTGAAATAATACTGATGTTACACTATGTCCTACCGCAGACATCGACGAAAGAAAAAGCCAGACAGCCAGGTAACGTTATCTAGCTGGTTTCCAGCGGCACAAAGCGTGAGCTAAAAGGTGTGTATGCTGGCTAGTAAGCAACTGTCAACTGTAACGTTACGTTAAAGCACACTCACCAACATTATTTTGCTAACGTAACGTTAAGTTAGCTGATTCACAAACTAATGGTTTCATTTAGCTAACAACGGCCAATGTGAAAATAAACAAACAAATGTCATTAGCAGTAACGTTACAAAAGACGACCAGCAGACAACTGGCTTTCTAACTCAGACAGCAAATCAACATATGTCAAGCTATCAATACGACAATATCATTTAACTCGTCAGCTAGGTTAGCTGGCTAACTGTAGCTAGCCAGCTATCTTTGACACAATATTGACAACAGGATTTAGGTTTTACCGCAAACAGCAAAACGCGCTAAGTGGTCTGAAAAAAAGGCCACCTATCTAACGTTAATGGAGTTGTAAATTACCAGTGAGCTAACGTTAACTAACCTTTGCTAGACGTGTAACATTCGGCAGCTAGCTGAAAAATAGTTGTCTCGCATGCTCAGGTAAGTTAACTGAGGTTTTAGCTGAAACCATAACGTTAACGTTACCTGTGGTGTCCCCGTCTGCCCTACTCTCAAACTCTTGAGGCCTGTCATCCAAATTCAATCCCCAACACTTCAGTTAGACCCACCTCCGCCTGAAAGTCGTCCATTTCACGGGCCTCACTTCAACTTCAATCCCCCTGAACGCTAACGTTACACTTACCCTGGCTGTGTCAACTGGCAGTCTTGCTGTTCGGGATCAGTCCAGGTGGAGTTAGGTAAGTTCCCCTCCCCTATCTTCTGTTTAATAGCGGGAAAAGTTTCCTTTCTTTCAGTTAAAGAGTCTCTGCAGTCCGTTGTTGGTGGGCTCTGGCCGCTGTCCCCTAACCGGTGTGTCCGTGGCGTCCCTCGGCTTCTCCGCCTTTCCAGTTCGTCTTTCTCTCACCATCCAACATCCGGGAACTACACGCACGCTCCGCGCTGCTCTCAAACTCCGGAACTACTTTTAGGCATGAGACGAATAACGACGCAATGTTAATCAGTATCACGCAGCGCATCAGTTTACTGTAGACAGCAACATTAACTAGTTCCATCATACATTCAGCACCAGCCTCTATCATACATATTTTTTCATACATATTTTTTCGAATAAGCCCTAACAAACAAGTCTGAATTTCATCATAACAACAACAACAACAACAAAAACAAAAACAACAACAATAGTAGTAGCATATTTGTTTACTTTTTATAATGGCTGCCCTCTGGAAAGTGTCTGTTTCAAAGCCAGAACTGAGAGACTAAGGAGCTTTATCCAGCAGGTCATGCTGACCATGAATACTTAAGTGACACCCAGCACGGACTGGCATGCTTTTATAGCAGGCTGTATGAAAGTATCCTCTCCTTACCTTTGTACAGTTGCTGCAACGCCCATTTCATTATTGTTAGGCCTATCTGTACATTCACTCAGATGACAAATACATTTCTTGAATCTTGAACCTTGAAGTTTATGATCTATGGTGAGTTATGATCTATACTAGTGACCAGATAAGATAAAAGCTTTGATGAATAATGAATTTGTTTTATAACGTGGGAAACAGTCATGCTACACATGATTGAATTCTTGAATTTTCCCCTGGGGATCAATAAAGTATCTATCTATCTATCTATCTATCTATCTATCTATCTATCTATCTGTTTGTTGTTTGTCTAATGGTTTAAAGAGTAACACTGTTTTAGTTGATCTGTAGGTTAGTATTGGGTAACTCTGCAGTGTCTATCAACCAAGGGGTCCTTAAAGAAGAGACCCTTAAGTCTGTGACATGCTTCCAAGTCTGGGGTCCTTAACGGCTCGTGACAAGAATTGCGTTATCAACGCACACATTGGAGGCTTTCGTGTGCTCCCCAACAACTGGGACCATGTGTCAATGACGCGCACAAACATTTCCGGAGGAGCACACCACTTGCTATAGCCTGCAACACTGAGAACCTTTAGCTAAGGTCTTAGGGTGCAAGGCAAGACTCAGGTGGGATTCGACCTGAAGAGAGAGAAGGTCGAGGCCTTCCAAAAAAAGGTTGAGTGTATAGCGCCTCCCAGTGGTTGTAATGACGTCCTGGTTTGTCGTTAGACTCCAGTACAGCAGGTGGCAGTACGGTTGCCCTCCATTGCAGGAGTGACATTAAATTTCACTCTCCATCCCAGCCATCACAGGCGTGCAATGAGAAAACTTCCGAAGCAGGTCTGTTGCAGCAAGAGAGCTAGCAAAATAGCGCAACCAACTTATTTCTGAGATTGAAGTGTCTGAAAGTAAACACCACTACACTTTAGTGACAACACCGTGATCTTGATCCATCTAACAAGTAAGGACATGGTTACTGAATGAAAATGACAAGTACCCTTGCACGCTTATCCAAATGTGTAGCTAATGTTAGCGTTTTAATGAATCCAAGCCTGACTTCCTTGTTTGTGGACAGCTAGCATGGTTTAGGTGAGTTGTACATGCTCTCTGACGGGATTAGCTCGTAAACGTCTTTGATAAAAACTGTGTTAGCGTAGTCAAATCATACTAGACGGATGTCACCTGTTAATTTCGAACTTTAGTGTGTGACATTTCACTGTGTTTTCAATTCAAGTTCACCTTGAGATTTATAGTCTGTGAACTTTAGCCTACTTACTCGCTTGTCATCACTGTGTGTAGACTTTATAGATCGAAGTATTCAATTCAATTCAATTGATTGTGCTTATAGAGCGCCAAAACATTACACATGTATCATGGCGCTTTACAGAATGTAGACAATCAGAGAAAAAGGAAAGAAAGGAAGAAAAGAAAAGAAAGAGAGAGGCCCATGGGTAACAGGGGCGAGGAAAAACTCCCTAGAACTGGAGATACATATAGGAAGAAACCTCGAGCAGATCCACGACTCAAGGGCCTGACCCATCTGCCTAAGGTCAATACAGGACAGTAAGGTCTGTATACATGACAAATGCATATAATAGTCAGGTGTAGAGAATAAGACATGGTGTTAAAAAGCACTTGAGCAGAAAGTTACAAGAGGTGGGGTGATTACGTATCTGGTTTGATAATTCATTAATCCTGATTTAGTGACAGAAAGTTCAAATAGTCCAGCGTTGGATTTGTCCAGGGGAAGGGAGTTGTCATGGGGCATGTGGTGGGTCGGCAGAGACGCCAGGAATCCGGGCAGAATTGTCATAGGCAGGTGATGGGTCGCTAGGCTGTACGGGCCAGGAATCCAGATAGGGGGACAGTAATAGGGCAGTCGAGGATGGGACTTCAGATGAGATGGGTAAGAGGAGGGCCAACACATGGATGGTATTCGATGTCACCTCTTCTACGCTGTCGTGTTATGTCAACAGGCCATGGCAGACGCCAAACCGCCCGCGTCAGGCGCAGCGGAGGGGAGTCTGGCGGAGGAGTTTGCCGTGCCCTCGCAAGTGGAGGAGTTGAGGGGTCGGATGGCAGAGTTCGCAGAGCGCCACGGAGTGGCTGGACGCCGAGTCGTTCTCATCACTTCAGGCGGAACCAAAGTGCCTCTGGAGTCCAGAACTGTCCGGTTCCTGGACAACTTCAGCAGCGGCCGAAGGGGCGCCTCCTCGGCGGAGTACTTCCTGGACGCTGGTTACGCGGTGATCTTCCTCCACCGGCACCGCTCCCTGTACCCGTACACCCGGCTCTACTCGGGCATCAACCTGCTGGATGCGCTCACCGTGGAGCCCGAGTGTGCCCGCGTGGTGGTGGACCAGAGCGCGCTGGCCAACATCGCGGCCGTGCTGACGCGCTACCAGGCGGTGAAAGCCGCGGGACTGCTCCTGCCCGTGGAGTTCAGCACGCTGTCCGACTACCTTCATCTCCTCAAAGCTGCAGCGCAAGCCCTCAGCGGAATAGGTGGGTTGAGTGTGTGAGCCATGTGTTTATAATGTAAGTGTGTGTGTGCGTGTGTGCGTGTGTGCGTGTGTGTGCGTGTG
Source organism: Alosa pseudoharengus (assembly GCF_046254945.1). Lineage (NCBI taxonomy): Eukaryota > Metazoa > Chordata > Actinopteri > Clupeiformes > Clupeidae > Alosa > Alosa pseudoharengus. The sequence goes on from NW_027468837.1 coordinate 41,328,882, forward strand.
TGTTTGTGTGTGTAAGCCCTCGGCGGTATAGGTGAGTTGAGTGTGTGAGCCATGTGTTTATAATGTAAGTGTGTGTGTGTGTGTGTAAGCCCTCAGCGGTATAAGTATATAGTATAAGTATATACTTTTTTGATCCCGTGAGGGAAATTTGGTCTCTGCATTTATCCCAATCCGTGAATTAGTGAAACACACTCAGCACACAGTGAACACACAGTGAGGTGAAGCACACACTAATCCCGGCGCAGTGAGCTGCCTGCAACAACAGCGGCGCTCGGGGAGCAGTGAGGGGTTAGGTGCCTTGCTCAAGGGCACTTCAGCCGCGGCCCACTAGTCGGGGCTCGAACCGGCAACCCTCCGGTTACAAGTCCAGTGTGTGAGCTAGGTGTTTATAATGTAAGTGTGTGTAAGCCTCAGCGGTACAGGTGGGTTGAAGATTTGAGATACTCCTGTAACATTACAAGGGTTTCAATAGTGAGTACATTATCAGTCTTCTCCCAGTTTCCGCTGTATGAATGACAGGTCTGTGAGTTCCTCTTTCCTCTCTGTGCAGGCTCTAAAGCCATGTTCTATCTGTGCAGGCTCTAAAGCCATGTTCTATCTGGCTGCTGCCGTGTCTGATTTCTACATCCCGGCGTCCGAGATGCCAGAGCACAAGATCCAGTCTTCTAACGGACCCCTTCAGGTGAGCTGTACCTGTAGCCTCCTTTGGCCCAATTGGGTCGCAGGGCAGGCGGAGGAGAGTGTGTGTGTGTGTGTGTGTGTGTGTGTGTGTGTGTGTGTGTGTGTGTGTGTGTGTGTGTAGGCCTCCAACTCTGTCATGGGGTTGTTGTTTGAGTGCATCTTCAGTGACCTCACACAAGGATTGTTTAGAGCAGGAGTGTGTAGTGTAAATGTTTGGAACAGGTATGTGTAGAGAGTGATTGTTATGAGTATGTGTGTGTCTGACGTCCACCCTGGTCATGTGTGTGTGTGTAGATCAGTATGAAGATGGTCCCTAAGATGGTGTGTGTGTGTGTGTGTGTGTGTGTGTGTGTGTGTGTGTGTGTAGATCAGTATGAAGATGGTCCCTAAGATGCTCTGTGTGTGTGTGTGTGTGTGTGTAGATCAGCATGAAGATGGTCCCTAAGATGCTCTGTGTGTGTGTGTGTGTGTGTGTGTGTAGATCAGCATGAAGATGGTCCCTAAGATGCTGTCTCCGCTGGTGCGGGACTGGGCACCTCAGGCCTTCATCATCTCCTTCAAGCTGGAGACGGACGGCAGCATCCTGCTGGAGCGGGCCCGGCGCGCGCTGGACACGTACCGTCACCAGGCCGTGGTGGCCAACGTGCTGGACACGCGGCGCGGCTACGTGGTGGTGGTGACGCGGGACGAGCAGCACGAGCTGCAGCTCTCCGACGAGGACGCGCGCCACAACGTGGAGATCGAGGAGCGCATCGTCAGCAACCTCGCCACCGCTCATCACCACTTCATGCTGCAGGGATGAGGAGGGCGGCCCGGCCGGAGGACAACCGGACTGGGCAACAGTGACCCCTGGTGGACTGGGCAACTGTGACCCCTGGTGGACTGGGCATCTCTGGCTGCTCGCTCTTCCTCTGATGACCCCCGGCACGCCCTCATTCTGTCCAGCTCATTCCAGAACCTTGGACTTCTCCACAGGGTCAACCACACACAGACTATCAACATGACAACATGACATACTACATCCTACACACAAACTATCAACATGACATACTACATCCTACACACAGACCATCAACATGACATACTACATCCTACACACAGACTATCAACATGACATACTACATCCTACACACAGACCATCAACATGACATACTACATCCTACACACAGACTATCAACATGACATACTACATCCTACACACAGACTATCAACATGACATACTACATCTTACACACAGACTATCAACATGACATACTGAATCCTATATGTATCCTATATGGCTGCATACCAACATAACATACTGAATCCTATGTGGCTGCATACTACATCCTACACGGCGGCATAGCAACACACTGCATCCTACATGGATTCATACTCACACACTGCATCCTACATGCCCCATATTTATATACTGCATCCTACATGGCCCCATACTTATATACTGCATCCTACATGGCCCCATACTTATATACTGCATCCTACATGGCCCCATACTTATATACTGCATCCTACATGGCTGTACTAGGCTGAGAGACTCCTGCCCTGCAAAGCTCTGTGTTTGAGTGATCTGTTGGGATGTGTATTATTGGGGTTGGTTTCTGACGCTGCTTCTGACAGTAAAACTCTTGAGGCCGTGGAAGTGGTGGTCACGCGGTCTTTATGTGGAATTCTGTTCATGGTCATACAAATCACTACAGCGGATCACACAGCAGCTTAGTCCGCAATACACGGATGAGCAGACAAAGAGTGGGGTCAAAGTTCACACAGTACACAAACGCACACACGCAGTAAACACTCTCATGCGCACACACACGCACGCACACACACACACAAAAAAGAGGGGGGGTCTCAATGTCTGGTTCTGATTGGCTACTTCAGTTTGATGCTCTTCTTGACCCCGGCCCGGATTCCAGACATTTCTCCGCTGTAGCGGGTCAGCTCCCTCTGCACCTGCTGGACCTGAAACACACACACACACACACACTTCAGAAACGCATCTTGGACACACTCAGTTTTCAGGAAGGGGCCTCAAACACACACACACAGAGCAATGCAAAAAACCTCAAACACACACACACACACACAAATGCAGCTGGGTCTGTCATGGTCACGTGTTTATGCAAAAGACATCAACTGCAGATTTCTGTAAGAGTGTGTGTGCGTGTAACATACCTGTCCCTTTCTGCGGACTTGAGCTTTCCTGAACTTCTCCCGGTGTTTGACACGAGGGTTGCGGTCGATCTTCTTCCTCTTGGGGGTGAGTCCTTTGTTCTTGGCCATCTTTGGAACACAAAACAAAACAAGCATGTGAGAATCCATAGACGGCTCATAGTCACGTACTCAACATTATAAACACCTGACCCAACATTATAAACACCTCGCTCACATACTCAACATTATAAACACCTGGCTCAACAGTATAAACACCTCGCTCACATACTCAACATTATAAACACCTGGCTCAACATTATAAACACCTCGCTCACATACTCAACATTATAAACACCTGGCTCACATACTCAACATTATAAACACCTGGCTCAACATTATAAAACACCTCGCTCACATACTCAACATTATAAACACCTGGCTCAACATTATAAACACCTGGCTCACATACTCAACATTATAAACACCTGGCTAAACATTATAAACACCTGGATAAACATTATAAACACCTGGCTCATAGTCGCGTACTCAGTATTATAAACATAATGTTGAGTACGGATGTGTATATGGATATGTTGCAGGATAATGACCGTAGTTTCACTTGTGATAACGTTGCAGGATAATGACTGTTGCATTGGTCTGGGTTGTTTCCAGTTAATGCATACCAACAAACTCATGTCTCAGTAACTCTCAGTAAAAGTTTAGTCATACTCAGGAGCAGACTGTGTGTGTGTGTGTGTGTGTGTGTGTGTGTGTGTGTGTGTGTGTGTGTGTGTGTGTGTGCAAGGATTAAAGTTCTCCGTCGTAGGACGGATTTCCGTCAATTTGATTTTAGAAATGTCTATTTGAGATCGATGCAGATCCGATGAGAAAAAAAATAGGAGGGGGGGGGGCTTATCACCTTTTGCTTTTCCTTTTTTAAGGCAACTACAAATATTAGGTAAATGTTTAAAGACCTAATAGTGTTCTTGAGAACTTTCTGTGTCTCAATCAGTGACCGCTCAAGAAGATGGCCTACGTCAGCCATGAGTTTCGCTTTGTTTATGTACACACTTCTCGGGCGTTTGCTTAAAAAAAAGAACACGTATGGAGGACTATAACGGTCTAAAAGTTGGATTATAGTGACACAATCGAGACAACTGATGAGGTTGGCCAATCCGTTTAACTTTTTTGGATATGATATTGTGAGCTCTATGTGCGAATTCGGAGAAGAAGCAGCTGTGTTCTTTTCGTGCATCAATGTAGACAATTTCTTACTATCGCGAACTCTTGTCAGGGGAGGTCATTCATTTTGGGTGTCACCTATGACTAGAACAGATAGCCTGCTATGCCACCCGATGTAGGCTACTATTATTGTTACAGTTTTTAATCAATGCAACTAACATTAGGCTATGTGTAAAGCAACGCAATATAAACCGTAGCCTATCCCGTCTGTAATGACATACAACAATGTTTTTCACAATTTGCGACGGAAGGTTTTGACTGAGCGTGTTAACATAAAATAATAATAATATTGTCATCATCGCGAACTGTCGAGTAAGGGGGTCAGTCGTGTTTGTGACGCACAGACGGCCTTGTAGCCTATTTTGCTTAGGCCTCACTTTTAACGACAGTATTGTGAGTGTATGTTGAAAAAAAATAACCATACAATTAAAATAGTCAACTTAAAACTTTGCTATAAAATATTATTAATTTATAGCACAAAACCATAACCAGTAGGCCTACCAGAACCTCGCATATTAGCGTCATGATTTGTGTGCGTCTATTTGGCAAGGCCACTAGCTGTCATGGATGCGTTGCTAAAGGAAGGCAGGTGTCAAAAGTAAAAAAATAAATGGAGATGGGCAGCTGTTGGAAACGGGGGAGAACTAACAAGCCATCGTGTGTAAAGACATTAAAGTGCCACGGGTTTGATTTTGCGCGGTTCGCTGCAAGAAATTTGTTTATGGATGCAATAGGAAAACGTTTTAGCGTTTTAGCGCCACCAATCAGAAGACCGTACATAAGGTTAACGTTCGTGCACTTCATCTTCCCTACCTGGTGCAACTAGCCACCACGACAGAGTTAGGCTACGTTTATCTATGGCTGACCGTTTTTACATTTAGAAAGTAGGCTACGCATGTTCTTTCATAGCGCAACACGACCGGTCCCTCACCATATCGCAACCTCTTGTCAACCTTATACAATCTGTTGCTGAAGACAAAAGCGCCGTCTCCAGATTGTCGTTATCAAATGCGCAGACCTCCTGCATGAGCACACACAGTATTGCTGCTCATTGGAAAACTGAGTTGTCTGTAAAACTCAAAATTACCATGTTTTCATTAAATGCGGATGAGGCAACAATGGAAATATGAACAATACCTAGAATGTTCTGATTCGTTACTTTGATGAGGAAATGGGAAGTCTTGCAAACTTGATTTTATAGATTTTACTTGGTGTTGAATTGCATATTAACAAGAAAAAAAATCTCCCCTTTAAACACTTTTGGCCTGAAGTAATTAAATAAGAGTGTGTTAAAGCCTTTCTACAATATTGCTGCAGTAGAAAAGAACAGCAATGGCTAATCGGCAATGGTCAGGGATGGTACTAAAATATATTTTTGTTCATCAGGAAAACTCAATCTCAATCAAGAACACTCTCAATTCGCCTTATTCACATGGCCATTGGCGGCTAAAACGAGGCTACAGGGTACACAAACCATAGGATTGTTATGTTCTATGCATTCACCTGTAGGTGGCATTAATTATATAGTAAGTGTACCCTGTAGCCTCGTTTTGGTTTAAACAATGGCCGCCATGTGAATTAGGCGAATACTCCCTTTACTTTGCTGTTTGCATCTTTTTGTACATTAAAAACCAATAGGTCGCGACCGCAAAAGGGGTGCTATCTCTATAGGTAGATATGAACAACGTATGATTTATGGCCTGAAAAAAGTTCAGTCAAACGATTTTTTTTCACTTTAATCCCTGGTGTGTGTGTGTGTGTGTGTGTGTGTGTGTGTGTGTGTGTGTGTGTGTGTGTGTGTGTGTGTGTGTGATGTGGTACCTGGTAGGTAATGCGTCTCTTGGCATCTCCTTCCATGCCTTCATCTCCAACCTCGTCATCCTCCGCAGCTCTGAGGAAAGGGACATCATTCCACAATTACACTGAGCACACACACACACACACACACACACACACACACACACACACACACACACACACACACACACTCTGGGGAAAGGGACATCATTTCCACAATTACAATGAGAGCTTAAACAAACTAACACACACACACACAGGGGAAAGGGACATAATTTCTATAATGGTGCTATCTAGTGAACCAGTCCGCATTTCCACCAGTTTTGATCAGAACCAGGACGCATCATCAACAGTGGATACTGACATGCATGTGCTGGGATAATGATATGACCATGGTCCCGTCAACATGATTAGACTAAGACTAGTCATGTAGTTAGACGACTAGTCATTATTAGTTCCATACCCCAACCTGTTCCGGTTCCAAAGCAATTTATTCTTGATCAAAATTCTCAGAACGGTTCAAGCGAGCAGTTCTCTGCTGGTGGAGCAGGGCTGTGTGAGGAGGCTGAGGAGCTGCAATACTCACCCCGCACAGGCAGAGGGCGCTGTGCGCTTGCGTTTGAGTCCCTCCTCCAGGCCTCTGTAGAACTGCAGCGCTGCTTCCTCATCCAGATCTGAATCAGACGCTTCGGCCTCATCTGCTCCGACCGCCTCAGACTGCTGCACACACACGCAGGCACCACACACACGCAGGCACCACACACACGCAGGCACCACACAAACACGCACCACACACACGCACGCACCACACACACACGCACGCACCACACACACACGCACACGCACGCACCACACGCACACACACACACACACACGCACGCACCACACGCACACACGCACACACACACACGATGCACATATTGAACCATGAGAAACACACAAACACTTCCAACAGTGACATCACAGGTCCCTATAAGAGCCACACTTCCCACACTGGCTCTCTACACCCCACCATGTTACCTCCGTGTGTGTGGTGTGGGGTGTGTGTGTGTGGGGTGTGGTGTGGTGTGTGGGGTGTGTGTGGGGTGTGGTGTATGTGTGTGGTGTGGTGTGGTGTGTGTGTGTGGGGTGTGGTGGTGTGGGGGGTGTGTGTGGTGTGGGGTGTGTGTGTGTGTGTGTGGTGTGGTGTGGGGGGTGTGTGTGTGGTGTGGTGTGTGTGTGTGTGTGTGTGTGTGTGTGTGTGTGTGTGGTGTGGTGTGGTGTGTGGTGTGGTGTGGGGTGTGTGTGTGGTGTGGTGTGGGGTGTGTGTGTGTGTGTGGTGTGTGTGTGTGTGTGGTGTGGTGTGTGTGTGTGTGTGGGGTGTGGTGTGGGGGGTGTGGTGTGGTGTGGGGGGTGTGTGTGGTGTGTGGGGTGTGTGTGGTGTGTGGTGTGTGGGGTGTGTGTGGTGTGTGTGGTGTGTGGGGTGTGTGTGGTGTGGGGTGTGTGTGGTGTGGGGTGTGTGTGGTGTGGTGTGTGTGTGTGTGTGTGGTGTGGTGTGGTGTGGTGTGGTGTGGTGTGGGGTGGGGTGTGTGGGGTGGGGTGTGTGGGGTGTGTGTGTGTGTGTGTGTGTGTGTGGTGT
>NW_027468837.1:41341370-41343870 GCF_046254945.1 Alosa pseudoharengus
AAAAATCAAAGGTGTTAGAAAGACGTGTAGGTACATAACGCAGATGTAGGCTACGTACAAATCGCAAAACACTGCGAGAGCTAACAGCAGCTAATGCGCCACAAAGGAATTCTGTAAAACTGTAAAACAACAAATGTACGCTCAATTTACCAACGTCCAAAGGAAGCTATATGAAACACGCCACAGACGCTACACTACAGACTTGCTTCACCTACCTCCTTGCTCGGACCATGATGTCTTGGGACTTAAAAGACTAGTTTGCTCACGTGCTCCTTTCTTCCTTTTAGAGGTGATGGATGGATCTATCGGGCCACACGAAAAGAACTCGGAGATCACAAATCATGCACGTATTCTTCACTTGAATCAAGACACAACGAAACTAGTTTAAGTTAAAAACAGTCGGCATGTGTAGCACCACGGGACACCATGCCTGAGACGACGTCACTTCCTGTTTTCCTTTCCCTTTCTTGGTTATGGAAACCAGTGTAAGGCACTCTACTGCCACCGATTGGCTTGAAGTATAATCGATGAATTTTTAGTGATGCTCCCAGTGAGTGAAAAAAGGCCTGTTACAAAAGATTACAGCTACACACTCTAAAAATAAAAGTATAGGCCTACAAATGATACATAAATCAGTACTAAAATGTACAATTATATTATGTGGAAAATACACATAAAAACACACTGCATTCTGTGACAAATCGTCTCCTTGGTAGCATATGGTGACCGTGACATTGAGTGACACAATAAATATGAGTCATAACACCGATAAACTCTTTTATTTGACCATTTGAATTGCTGACTGGTATGGCATACAAAAAAAACCTCTCAATGGAAGAGAACAGAAAAAATCCAATAAATAGTTATAATTATTCAGACATAGACACAGAAATAAATTACATAATTTTACAAAACAAGACTCTAACCTTTGTACACAGCAATGTATACATTGATTAACTTATTTATTTATAATATATACAATCACAATGAGCATCATAGATGAGTTCAGTCTTGCCTAAAGCATGATTTGCCTGGGTCAGATGCTGTGTGTGTGTGTGTGTGAGCCTCAGCTACTCTTTGCCTGGGTCAGATGCTGTGTGTGTATGTGTGTGTGTGTGTGTGTGAGAGAGAGAGAGACTCAGATACTCTTTGACTGGGTCAAATGCTGAGTGTGTGTGTGTGTGTGTTTGAGAGAGCGAGAGTGTGAGTTGTGTTACAGTTGGAGTTGGCTAAAGGAGACCACAGATCTGAACTGAAGGTCCACTGGATCACACACACACACACACACACACACACAGGTCCACTGGATCACACTTCTTCAACCTATCTCCCCATACAATACAAACACACAAAGAAACAAACATTGTTTAATCCCAGAAGTGAAGAGAAGTAGAACAGCCCAAATAAAGGCCTGGTGCTTATTTCAGCTCAGTCAGATTTCTGTCTGAGATTTCATATCTGACTTCACAGCTATAACTCAAAACAATATGAACTTTTAGGTTCCAAGTCTGTCACTTTCCAGAGCGGATGCCTTGAACCCCAGTGTAGAGTGTTGAATCCCAGTGTAGAGTGTTGAGTAGAGTGTTGAACCCCAGTGCAGAGTGTTGAACCCCAGTGTAGAGTGTTGAACCCCAGTGTAGAGTGTTGAGTGTTGAATCCCAGTGTAGAGTGTTTAACCCCAGTGCAGAGTGTTGAGTGTTGAACCCCAGTGCAGAGTGTTGAGTGTTGAACCCCGGTGTAGAGTGTTGAACCCCAGTGCAGAGTGTTGAGTGTTGAACCCCAGTGCAGAGTGTTGAGTGTTGAACCCCAGTGTAGAGTGTTGAACCCCAGTGTAGAGTGTTGAACCCGTGTAGAGTGTTGAACCCCAGTGTAGAGTGTTGAGTGTTGAATCCCAGTGTAGAGCGATGAACCCCAGTGTAGAGTGTTGAACCCCAGTGTAGAGTGTTGAGTGTTGAATCCCAGTGTAGAGTGTTGAACCCCAGTGTAGAGTGTTGAACCCCAGTGTAGAGTGTTGAGTGTTGAATCCCAGTGTAGAGTGTTGAACCCCAGTGTAGAGTGTTGAGTGTTGAATCCCAGTGTAGAGTGTTGAACCCCAGTGTTGAGTGTTGAATCCCAGTGTAGAGTGTTGAACCCCAGTGTAGAGTGTTGAACCCCAGTGTAGAGTGTTGAGTGTTGAATCCCAGTGTAGAGTGTTGAATCCCAGTGTAGAGTGTTGAGTGTTGAATCCCAGTGTAGAGTGTTGAACCCCAGTGTAGACTGTTGAATCCCAGTGTAGAGTGTTGTGCTTCTCTTTGGCACCTGGAGGCGCTGCAGAGCTCAGGACTCTATCTAGTCTCCTCCAACTCTTTGGAGATGTTGTGCAGGAACCACTTCTGGCCAGCAGAGGGCAACGTGTGATTGTCATCCTGTGAGTGGACAGCACTCACACACATCTGTGACTCAGACACTCAGAGATCTGACTCAGATCAGACTTACTAATGGACTTGTGAAACTTCACTCA
>NW_027468837.1:41348870-41351370 GCF_046254945.1 Alosa pseudoharengus
CCCAGAACCTTCTCTGCCTGCGTTCTGCAGCGTTGCTCAAACCATGAGCCTCCTCAGTGACAAAATGGTCCACGGTGGGCCAATTTGGGAACACACAGGGAAATTTTCTCTCGTTGTTGAGCCTGATGGTACGCAGTGTGTACGGACGTACACCTGCAGGCGCGCCTGGTCCACGGATTAAATTACGCCCGGCTTCTCTCTGTTGATCTGCGGCACAATTGAATACTATTATGAAACCGCGGACCGAAAGAAAAAGAAATTAAAAGTTTCCCTAATCAGGAAATACTTCTTAAATTGGGGTCATCAATTAGGTTGTAGTGGTATGAGTGCCCATTCAAGTGACCACTCTGGAGATAACGTGAGTAGGTTAGAAGAAGCAGCGATGTTTATTTTTAAAAAACGACTGAAGTGGATTCCTAACAGAGGTGGCTGGAGTCTCTCTCTCTCTCCCTCTCCCTCTCCCTCTCTTTCTCTCTCTCTCTCCCTCTCTCTTTTTGTAGCCTAACAGAGGTGGCTGGAGTCTCTCTCTCTCTCTCCCTCTCTCTTTTTGTAGCCTAACAGAGGTGGCTGGAGTCTCTCTCTCCCTCTCTCTCTCTCCCTCTCTCTCTACCTCTCTCTCTCTCTCTCTCTCTCTCTCTCTCTCTCTCTCTCTCTCCCTCTCTCTTTCTCCCTCTCTCTCTACCTCTCTCTCTCTCTCCACCTCTCTCTCTCTCCCTCTCTCTCTCTCCCTCTCTCCCTCTCTCCCTCTCTCTCTCTCTCTCTCTCTCTCTCTCCCTCTCTCTCTCTCTCTCTCCACCTCTCTCTCTCTGATTCCCCCCATCTTTGTCTCCTCTCTCTCAACAGGTGGCGCTCCTCCTCTTTTCTACTAGCCTGTCAAAATAATGTGCTTTTGATCTACATTATGTGTCTGCGCTCCTGTGTGTGTGTGTGTGTGCGCTTGTGTTTGTTCAGTTTGTGTGTGTGTATGTGTGTGTGTGTGTGTGTGTGTGTGTGTGTGTGTGTGTGTGTGTGTGTGTGTGTGTGTGTGTGTGCGCGCTTGTAGCCTAACAGAGGTGGCTGGAGTTAACGCAGAATCGTGACTGACACACGCACACACACACATACACGGAACAAACTCGCGTACCACAGTTTGGGAATCCCTGCCCTAGACTACCAAACACCAGCACAATAAGCTGGCATCTGTAGCCAAGGTTTGCGCTTGTGTTTGTTCCGTGTGTGTGTGTGTGTGTGTGTGTGTGTGTGTGTGTGTGTGTGTGTGTGTGTGGGTACATACTCTGACAGAGGTCTCCAAAGGTGTAGTAACACTGGTCGGAGAAGGTGATCTTGTTGACGGTGTGTCGTAGGTAGCCGTGCTTCAGGAGGCTGCTGGCGTATTTACGAGCGTCACGGCGATCCTTAAAGCCCTCCACACGAGAGTACAACCAGTCCACCACCTCAGCTCCTACACACACACACACAGAAACACACACACACACACACACACACACACACACACACACACATACACACAGAAACACACACACGCACACACACACACACACACACACACACACAGAAACACACACACAGAAACACACACACGCACACACACACACACACACACACACACACAGAAACACAAGGCAACAGGCATCTTCTGAATACAATGAATGAAATCTTGACAGTGTATGTCTGTCCATATGAGTGTGAGGGCCAGATGTACTAACTCTTTTGCGCCCACTTCAGGCGTATTTGTTTCCCAACGTGTGTGTAAAATCATTGCGATGTATGTACAAACAGGCAGCAATGATGAAAAAGCGCAAACTGCCTGTCCCTGGAGCTGAAAATGGCTAATTGCGTTTGTCATGTCATGCATATGCATTCATGGGAGGATCCAGGGGAAATTGGGAGTTTAGCGTAAAGAGATGGGAGGGGAAGAGTAAAGAGCGCCTAGTTATGTATTCCGCGGTATGTACAAAGACTGCTCCTGAAAGTGCACTTCTATTCTGCGCCTAAATCCTTCCGCCTTGTAAAATCAGGTGTTAATCCAAATTGCAGTTCAATGTGTCAATAAGAGAACCTTTCAAAGACAACAGAATCGCTATTTAGAGCACCAGTTTTGCAAGTCTTTGTAGGCTACTATCAAAAGCAACATTAACTTTCATTGGCCTTTCGAATGTCTTACTTTCACTTTCACGTCATTCACTTAAACTTTCCTACTTGCTAGATTTGACCAATTTTCCATAGCCTACGTGCACAAGTAGTTTGAGTAGAACTACTGATCTTCATTATCTCCCTGCTTGTTGACATCTTATTATGTATGGTATTATTTCATGATTGCTAAACATTTGATTCTTTTTAATGTTGTCATCAGTTAACTTCATTCAACTGCTGTATGTAGGCTCTGCCGTTCAGTTGTGGACGTTCGTAAATTGCGTTTATGGGCGGAGAAAGTGTGTGTGTGTATGTGTGTGTGTGTGATACACACACATACACAATTATTTAATTGACTCTCACTGTC
>NW_027468837.1:41358870-41368870 GCF_046254945.1 Alosa pseudoharengus
AATTACAACGCCCAAGTTTCGTGCCGATCTAGTTGGGGTCAGTGAAGTTGAGTCAAGCTGGATGTTAATCTGTTGGGGAATAGCTGTTTTAGCTGGAAACACCAAAAACTCTGTTTTTGAGAGATAAGCTGAAGGTGCCGATCTTTCATCCAGGCTGAAATATCCTTAAGGCATGCAGAAATCCGGTGGGAAACACTAGAGTCATCAGGTGGGAAAGACAGGTAAAGTTGAGTGTCGTCTGCATAACAGTGATGGTCAAATCCATGTTATGTGTTATGTGTTATGGGCAACAACGATCCAACCTGTAAGAAATGACATAAGTACTCGTTTATTCAACTTTTGACCTATAACCCATGCTAAACTTATAAAAACTACAATCAAATCTGAGATTTCTCAACGACAATCAGGTGAAAGAGACAAATTTAGCCGTCTAGCTCCATTGACTCCCATTCATTTTGCACTCATGGCGATTGCCCCCAGTGGAACCGCAACCAAAATCGGTACAATGGGACTTAATAAGGAGTGGCCAGGCTCTCCGTAGACGGACTCTGACGCAACATTAGCACCATCACCATATAGGAATCTCATCTGACGCAACATTAGCACCATCACCATATAGGAATCTCATCTGACGCAACATTAGCACCATCACCATATAGGAATCTCATCTGACGCAACATTACCACCATCACCATATAGGAATCTCATCTGACGCAACATTACCATCATAGCCATATAGGAATCTCTTCTGAAGCAACATTAGCACCATCACCATATAGGAATCTCTTAAAAAAGGGACTTTGATATGACGTGTGATCATTTATGACATGCTGAACAAAAGGGTAACAAAGTGATACTTAAAGTCCATTACACCCCCCACACACACACACACGTATACTTAATATGTACTTAGAGTCCATTAAATTCTATAGATTTGTTTATGTTGCTTTCTGTTCTGTGGGCTGTAATTGAGTTACAGATTACAAAGCTGTGACAGGTGCTACTGCCCGTACAAACACTCATGCTACGTTTCTTTACATTTACTGGGACAAACAGGCACAATTACGTACATCTACAGAACCCGACAATTGTGATGACATGTTGAATCACTCCTCTGATGCTAGTCAAGTCATGCCCACCAGTGTTGCGCGGGTTTGGTCACAAGCGGCCCGCGGTCGCCCGATATTTTAATCAACCCGACCGCAACTCGGACCGCGAATATTAATTAGGACAAAATTATACCCGACCCGCGATCCGACCCGCTTATTTACAAAATGTGTGCTTTTGGTTATAGGCTGCATGCAGTGTGACAGTAGGCCATTTCTGTAAAAACAAACTAATTTATTTACGAAACTTGATGCAGTAGAACTACACGCAGTAAGCATGCAGGACATAATGTTTGCGCAGGAGAAAGAATGAGAATAAGAGCGCAAGCACGCACGCAACGCACAAAGGATAAGAACACTAGGATAAGATTTGAAGGCCATGGACATACATCTTTCTTTCGAAAACAGAAATGGTGAGGCGAGGTAGGCAAGAGAGATACATTGCTGGTCAAAACGTTAACGTAAGAACTGGTTTATAATGCTGAATGAAACACAAAGCTTTACTAAAGCACATCCACTGTTTAAAGTCACAAACACAACGAACTAAGGTAACTTTTATGCATGCGCGAACCTATACATACCGGTAGATATGGCTGTGTAGTCTGTGCCATAACATTTATTCCTGCAGGCTGCCCGTTTTGGCTGTCATACTTTTAAATGGCTTCGCAAGAAGTAGGCCTAGACCATAACCATAGCCTATATCGCTTTTCCTGAAGGGGTGTCTTTATTATTTTAACTCGCGTCTTGCTTCTTTACTGTTGACTTTACTGTATTGATGCTTTACTGTATTGATGCTAGCTTTCTCGTGATATTTTAAGTAGGCCTATTTGTAGAAAATATATATTTAATTAATTTTAACTGACCCGCCCGCAAATGACCCGAATATCATTAAAATATTTTGTTTATGACTCATAACCGCGGATGACCGCGGTCATCCGCGGGCGACCGCTTAATTTCGGGCAGACCGCGCAACACTGATGCCCACCACACTTGGTCCAGCCTATGACCTATGGGCCTATGACATTGCACGCGGCATGTGCTATGAAACCCATTACTTACAATGGCTTGCGCACGCAAGAACTGGTCTGCCGCTGAACTGAGCATTTTGCCACTTTGACGCTCTTACCCAATCATGTTGAACTTTGCCGCTCTTATGCAATCATGTTGAACTTTGAACGCAGCACTGTAAGCCATTGGTATTTTGCGCTGAGCCCGGCAGCAAGCACAACAAAAATCGTTATAACATTACCTCAACCAAGAGCAACCTAGCAGTGAGCACAGCGCATGCCGTGTGCAATGTGATAGGCCCTTAAGGTGTAAATCACCACACTAGATGCTAATGTTATCTTAGCTGAAGACAGGATGCTAATGTTAGCTGGCTAGCTGAAGACTGGATGCTAATATTAGCTGGTTAGCTGAAGATGTGTAAATCACCACACTAGATGCTAATGTTATGTTGTTAGCTGAAGACAGGATGCTAATGTTAGCTGGCTAGCTGAAGACTGGTTGCAATTGAGTCAGCATAAGGTGTAAATGACCACACTAGATGCTAATGTTAGCTTGTTAGCTGAAGACAGACAGGATGCTAATATTAGCTGGCTAGCTGAAGACAGGATGCTAATATTAGCTGGGTAGCTGAAGATGTGTAAATCACCACACTAGATGCTAATGTTAGCTTGTTAGCTGAAGACAGGATGCTAATATTAGCTGGCTAGCTGAAGACTGGTTGCAGTTGAGTCAGCATAAGGTGTAAATCAGGAGGGTCTAGTGCTGCTTTTTTTTGTTCTGAATTATGAATGAATTTACATGTGTGTGGGGGGAGAGTGTGTAGGAGAGTGTGTGTTGGGAGGGGAATGTGTGTGGTGAGTGTCTGCAGAGAGAGGAGTGTGTTTGGGCAGTGTGTGTATGGGGGGAGTGTGTGTGCTGTGTGTGTGAAATTGTGTGTGTGTTGTATGGCATATTGGGTGTATGGGATGCTGATATGGCTATAAGCAAATTACTGTTATGTGCGCGTGTGGTGTGTGTGTGTGTGTGTGTCAAGTGTGAGCTACGAGGGTCCTGCTGATGTGCATAGTGTGTGTGAGGTGTGTGTATTGTATGGAGAGTGTGTGTGTGTGTGTGTGTGTGTGTGGTGAGATACGGACAGTGTGGCTACGAGGGTCCTGCTAATGCTCATCTGTGGACAGAGGGGATCAGTTTAATCTGCCGCTGCCGTCCGCCTTTCTGCTGGGATTAACGGAGCGGATTACTGTCCACTCCACTCCGACGCTGGCACTTGATGCCTCTGGCACGTGGCACAGTGGGCAACACAGGGGGCAGTACAGGGACCTCATCAGCAGGCATGAGGAGGGAACATTAAACCGCTCTATACACACACACACACACACATATATATACATACACACACACACACACACACACACACACACACACACACACACACACACACACACACACACACACATATTTATGATAATATCTATGTAAGCTCTGGACAGGGATGGCCATGTGTGTGTGTGTGTGTGTGTGTGGCTACTGCTCTACCTACTCTACCTCTGCTCTACCTTTGACACGCCACTGACACACACCTCACCTGTCTGTCTCCCTCACCTGTCTCTCTCACTTGTAGGAGCATGTCTCACCTGTAGGAGCCTGTCTCACCTGTAGGAGCCTGTCTCACCTGTAGGAGCATGTCTCACCTGTAGGAGCATGTCTCCAGGTTCGATGCGAGCATCAGCAGCGACTGCCCCGCCCTTCATGATGGAGCCGATGTAGATCCCTCCGTCGCCTCGGTCATTACTCTGGCCAACGATGCTGATGCCCAGGAAGTGATACTTCTCTAGAGGAGAGAGGGAGAGAAGGAGGGAGAGAGAGAGAGAGGAGAGGAAGGAGAGAGGACATAGGGAGAGGAAGGAGAGAGAGGAGGAGAGAGAAGGAGAGAGGAGATGGAGGAAAGAGAAATCATCACAGTACTGCAGCGAGATATGTGTGAGAGTGCCACACACTCAGGAACAACGAACGCCAAACACCACCACACCCTAAACACACACTCACTCACATACAAACACCCCAACCAACACCACACCCTGAACACACACTCACTCACATACAAACACCCCAACCAACACCACACCCTGAAAACCCTGTACACTCACTCACATACAAACACCCCAACCAACACCCTGGCATGACACAGATACAGTATGTGCATATCATACCCATGTTGAGTGTGATGGTTAGTGTGTGCTTACCCATGTAGAGTGTGACGGTGATGAGTGTGTGTGATGGTGTTTAGTGAGTGTGTGTGATGGTGTTTAGTGAGTGTGTGTGATGGTGTTTAGTGAGCGCTTACCCATGTTGAGTGTGACAGTAATGAGTGTGTGTTATGGTGTTTAGTGAGTGTGTGTGATGGTGTTTAGTGAGTGTGTGTGATGGTGTTTAGTGAGCGCTTACCCATGTTGAGTGTGACGGTAATGAGTGTGTGTGATGGTGTTTAGTGAGTGTGTGTGATGGTGTTTAGTGAGTGTGTGTGATGGTGTTTAGTGAGTGTGTGTGATGGTGTTAAGTGAGTGTGTGTGATGTGTGTTTAGTGAGCGCTTACCCATGTTGAGTGTGACAGTAATGAGTGTGTGTTATGGTGTTTAGTGAGTGTGTGTGATGGTGTTTAGTGAGTGTGTGTGATGGTGTTTAGTGAGCGCTTACCCATGTTGAGTGTGACGGTAATGAGTGTGTGTGATGGTGTTTAGTGAGTGTGTGTGATGGTGTTTAGTGAGTGTGTGTGATGGTGTTTAGTGAGTGTGTGTGATGGTGTTAAGTGAGTGTGTGTGATGTGTGTTTAGTGAGCGCTTACCCATGTTGAGTGTGACGGTAATGA
The DNA here is from genome assembly GCF_046254945.1 of Alosa pseudoharengus. NCBI lineage: Eukaryota > Metazoa > Chordata > Actinopteri > Clupeiformes > Clupeidae > Alosa > Alosa pseudoharengus. Next base: position 41,363,851 of record NW_027468837.1, read on the forward strand.
GTGTGTGTGATGGTGTTTAGTGAGTGTGTGTGATGGTGTTTAGTGAGTGTGTGTGATGGTGTTTAGTGAGCGCTTACCCATGTTGAGTGTGACGGTAATGAGTGTGTGTGATGGTGTTTAGTGAGTGTGTGTGATGGTGTTTAGTGAGTGTGTGATGGTGTTTAGTGAGTGTGTGTGATGGTGTTTAGTGAGTGCTTACCCATGTTGAGTGTGACGGTAATGAGTGTGTGTGATGGTGTTTAGTGAGTGTGTGTGATGATGTTTAATGAGTGTGTGTGATGGTGTTTAGTGAGTGTGTGTGATGGTGTTTAGTGAGAGTGTGTGACGGTGTTTAGTGAGTGTGTGTGATGTGTGTTTAGTGAGCGCTTACCCATGTTGAGTGTGATGGTAATGAGTGTGTGTGATGGTGTTTAGTGAGTGTGTGTGATGGTGTTTAGTGAGTGTGTGTGATGGTGTTTAGTGAGTGTGTGTGATGGTGTTTAGTGAGTGTGTGTGATGGGTTTTAGTGAGCGTGTGTGATGGTGTTTAGTGAGCGCTTACCCATGTTGAGTGTGACGGTAATGAGTGTGTGTGATGGTGTTTAGTGAGTGTGTGTGATGGTGTTTAGTGAGTGTGTGTGATGGTGTTTAGTGAGCGTGTGTGATAGTGTTTAGTGAGCATGTGTGATGGTGTTTAGTGAGTGTGTGTGATGGTGTTTAGTGAGCGTGTGTGATAGTGTTTAGTGAGCATGTGTGATGGTGTTTAGTGAGTGTGTGTGATGGTGTTTAGTGAGCGCTTACCCATGTTGAGTGTGACGGTGATGATATTGAGGCTCATAGTAGAGTCTGTGATGCTGCTGAAGGACGACGACTACAAGCAAGGAAGAGGAGAGTGAGAAATCTCTCTCACACACCCAAACACACACACACACACACACACACACACACACACACACACACACACCTAAAGATCCTTGCAAACACACATTATACACTACCGGTCAAAAGTTTGGGGTCACTTAGAAATTTCTTTATGTGCTTATAGAATTGCAAAAATGGTTTTCCAATGTTTTTCTCAGTTAGCCTTTTAAAATGATATCAGATTAGTAAACAGAATGTGCCTTTGGAACATTGGATGAATGGTTGCTAAGAATATTGCATAAAAGATCAGCCATTTCTTTCTACAACAGTCGAGAATCCTTTTGCAATTATTATTTGCAATAATTTCTAAGTGACCACAAACTTTTGACCGGTAGTATACACATACACACTGTCACTCAAACACACACAAGTTGCTTTCAGACCCAGGTGTAAGTTGGCATGTTCTGTGGATGTCGAGCGGTTGGGCCGTATATCTGAACAACATAATCGGCTATTTGGAACTCCGAACTTAGCCGGCTCTTACACTACTCCCCTCCTACTATGTAAATGAGCTAGTATCTGAACGAAGAGAAGAACATACAGAGATTCTGTTCATGTGCGTGTTCAACCACGTTCAACCACACAGAGATTCTATTCATGTGCGTCAGTGTCGTTCACACATATGACCGCATAATATCAGCCTGTTAGCATCATATCTGAATCACCCGAAGGGTCGGACCTCCGTTTGACAAAGCTACGCATATTTCAGAGGACGTGTCTGAAAGCAGCTACTCAGAGAGTGTGTGTGGGTCTGAAAGCAGCTACTCAGAGAGTGTGTGTGGGTCCGAAAGCAGCTACTCAGAGACATACAAACTCACACTCCCATACACATCACACAGACACTCTCTCGCATACACAGACATAGACGCCCTTACACACACATCTCACCCGCCCTTACACACACAACTTACACACACATCTCACCTGCCCTAACACACACATCTCACCTGCCCTAACACACACATCTTACACACACATCTCACCTGCCCTAACACACACAACTTACACACACATCTCACCTGCCCTAACACACACATCTCACCTGCCCTTCCACACATCTTACACACACATCTCACCTGCCCTAACACACACATCTCACCTGCCCTTCCACACACATCTTACACACACATCTCACCCGCCCTTCCACACACATCTTACACACACATCTCACCCGCCCTTCCACACACATCTTACACACACATCTCACCCGCCCTTCCACACACATCTTACACACACATCTCACCCGCCCTTCCACACACATCTTACACACACATCTCACCCGCCCTTCCACACACATCTTACACACACATCTCACCCGCCCTTCCACACACATCTTACACACACATCTCACCCGCCCTTCCACACACATCTTACACACACATCTCACCCGCCCTTCCACACACATCTTACACACACATCTCACCCGCCCTTCCACACACATCTTACACACACATCTCACCCGCCCTTCCACACACATCTTACACACACATCTCACCCGCCCTTCCACACACATCTTACACACACATCTCACCCGCCCTTCCACACACATCTTACACACACATCTCACCCGCCCTTCCACACACATCTTACACACACATCTCACCCGCCCTTCCACACACATCTTACACACACATCTTACACACACATCTCACACACACATCTTACACACACATCTCACCCGCCCTTCCACACACATCTTCCACACACATCTTACACACACATCTCACCCGCCCTTCCACACACATCTTACACACACATCTCACCTGCCCTAACACACACATCTTACACACACATCTCACCCGCCCTAACACACACATCTCACCTGCCCTTCCACACACATCTTACACACACATCTCACCCGCCCTTCCACACACATCTTCCACACACATCTTACACACACATCTCACCCGCCCTTCCACACACATCTTCCACACACATCTTACACACTAGGGGTGTAACGGTTCATGTATTCGTATTGAACCGAAACGGTACGGGCGTCACGGTTCGGTGCATGCATTTACACGGAGAATACACGGTATAAAAATACATAAAACTCGTGTGCGGATTAATTAATGTCATGCGCAATTACTGTTAAGTAGCGAGAGTTACGGGAGTTCTTTAGCGACACCTAACGCTAATCTGTAGCCTCGCCTTAGCTCTGATTGGCGCCTATGTTTTTTTTGTCAGGTCGTCGGTCGAGTCCGTCAGTCATTAGCAGCACTAAGGTTAGACCCACAAGAGTTAGAGGATCCGCTGGTCTCTTTAAGATCGCAAGTTTGAGAACTATAGTTACAGTAACGTTAGTACAGGCGAAAGAGTGGTGGATAAGATGAAACTGTGTGTCGGCGTTGTTCAGCAGTTGTTGGGTATGTGAGTGGAAAAAATGCTACACATATTCGAAGCCATCACCCAGATGATGTAGGCTACCAATCACTGAAACGAGGGGAAAAAACTTCCCCTGCGCTTCAGCAGCCTTTGGATACAAATAGGGCCAAAACCTATGGCTTACATTAAATGATTTCGTAATGACAGAAAGCTATGTAAATCGCGTGGTAATTACCTTTATGTTGGGGTAACTTGTAACTTCTCACATGAGGTTCTGGTAGTGTTAAGTGCATAGACAGTAAAATAAAGTGACAACGCTAACCAAGCTAATAAACAAACCATGCTACGGTGAGTTAACGTCAAAGGGCAAAGTCACGTGACTTCTAGTTGTAGTCTGTTTATGAAATGAAAGGAGCCATTTCGTTTTTTAAAAAAAGGCAAAATAGTGTGATATTTTCACAGTTAGTAGGCTAGATTATTACTTTACACACAATAAAAAAAATATTGAGGCAAATTGTAGACCCTTTATATAACTAAACACAGATGTTGAAGGTCTTGCTTAAGTGGATTTTTAAAAATCATTTTTCTATGTAATTTGCACTTTCAGAAATAAGAGATGCTGTAGGCCTATTTTCAGTTTTATAGCTGATTGTCTTATTTTGTTTACAAGTTACAGATGGAGTCTGGGTACTTATTGTACTGTTTAGCCTACATCTTACACACTTCAGGCTGTTGCAGATGGCTCAGGGAAGAGACTGTATGACACTAGGTGGTACAGCCTGAGACATGTACAAAAAAAAATGCTTTCTGCATTTTTGTTTTGCTTTTCCCTCCATTGTACCGAACTCGTACCGAACCGTGATGTCCGAACCGAGGTATGAACCGAACCGTGACTTCTGTGTACCGTTACACCCCTATTACACACACATCTCACCCGCCCTTCCACACACATCTTCCACACACATCTTACACACACATCTCACCCGCCCTTCCACACACATCTTACACACACATCTCACCTGCCCTAACACACACATCTTACACACACATCTCACCCGCCCTAACACACACATCTCACCTGCCCTTCCACACACATCTTACACACACATCTCACCCGCCCTTCCACACACATCTTCCACACACATCTTACACACACATCTCACCCGCCCTTCCACACACATCTTCCACACACATCTTACACACACATCTCACCCGCCCTTCCACACACATCTTCCACACACATCTTACACACACATCTCACCCGCCCTTCCACACACATCTTCCACACACATCTCACCCGCCCTTCCACACACATCTTACACACACATCTCACCCGCCCTTCCACACACATCTTACACACACATCTCACCCGCCCTTCCACACACATCTTACACACACATCTCACCCGCCCTTCCACACACATCTTACACACACATCTCACCCGCCCTTCCACACACATCTTACACACACATCTCACCCGCCCTTCCACACACATCTTACACACACATCTTACACACACATCTCACCCGCCCTTCCACACACATCTTCCACACACATCTTACACACACATCTCACCCGCCCTTCCACACACATCTTACACACACATCTCACCTGCCCTAACACACACATCTTACACACACATCTCACCCGCCCTAACACACACATCTCACCTGCCCTTCCACACACATCTTACACACACATCTCACCCGCCCTTCCACACACATCTTCCACACACATCTTACACACACATCTCACCCGCCCTTCCACACACATCTTCCACACACATCTTACACACA
>NW_027468837.1:41371370-41416370 GCF_046254945.1 Alosa pseudoharengus
ACACTCCTACACACACTCCTACATAAGCACACACTCCTACATAAGCACACACTCCTACATAAGCACACACTCCTACATAAGCACACACTCCTACACACACTCCTACATGAGCACACACTCCTACACACACACACACTACATGAGCACACACTCCTACACACACTCCTACATAAGCACACACTCCTACATAAGCACACACTCCTACATAAGCACACACTCCTACACACACTCCTACATGAGCACACACTCCTACACACACACACTACATGAGCACACACTCCTACACACACTCCTACATAAGCACACACTCCTACACACACTCCTACATAAGCACACACTCCTACACACACACACTACATGAGCACACACTCCTACACATACTCCTACATAAGCACACACTCCTACACACACTCCTACATGAGCACACACTCCTACACACACACATGAGCACACACTCCTACACAAGCATTTATGACGAGGTCAGAGGACACTGACACACTGATATCTGAGGTCAGAAAGCTTGCTGACACACACACACACACACACACACACACCATTACATAATACACACACATACAGTAGATCACTATGGGTTGGAATTTTTACAGATAGAAACTGTCACATACAAGATTTGGGGCGTGGCTTAGGCTCAGGGTGGCATCGGATTGGCTGGAAGGCCCTGGGAAGGCGGAGACATCGCTGGACTGCTGTGTGTGTGTGCAGCTGTTGGTTCACACCGAGACACTCCAACAGAGTCACACCGACCATGCTCACTACTCACACACACACACACACACACCATTACATACACAAGCACACACTCAATCTAGAGCTCTGAGTATTCACTTCCATGACAAAGAAACAAGTTGTTTTAAAACCTTACGTACACACACCCTTATGTACACACACCCTTATGTACACACACCCTTACGTACACACACCCCAAAACAAACTTCTTTTAAACCCGTACGTACACACAGCCTTACGTACCAGTGTTGCGCGGGTTTGGTCACAAGCGGCCCGCGGTCGCCCGATATTTTAATCAACCCGACCGCAACTCGGACCGCTAATATTAATTAGGACAAAATTATACCCGACCCGCGATCCGACCCGCTTATTTACAAAATGTGTGCTTTTGGTTATAGGCTGCATGCAGTGTGACAGTAGGCCATTTCTGTAAAAACAAACTAATTTATTTACGAAACTTGATGCAGTAGAACTACACGCAGTAGGCATGCAGGACATAATGTTTGCGCAGGAGAAAGAATGAGAATAAGAGCGCAAGCACGCACGCAACGCACAAAGGATAAGAACACTAGGATAAGATTTGAAGGCCATGGACATACATCTTTCTTTCGAAAACAGAAATGGTGAGGCGAGGTAGGCAAGAGAGATACATTGTTGGTCAAAACGTTAGCGTAAGAACTGGTTTATAATGCTGAATGAAACACAAAGCTTTACTAAAGCACATCCACTGTTTAAAGTCACAAACACAACGAACTAAGGTAACTTTTATGCATGCGCGAACCTATACATACCGGTAGATATGGCTGTGTAGTCTGTGCCATAACATTTATTCCTGCAGGCTGCCCGTTTTGGCTGTCTTACTTTTAAATGGCTTCGCAAGAAGTAGGCCTAGACCATAACCATAGCCTATATCGCTTTTCCTGAAGGGGTGTCTTAATTATTTTAACTCGCGTCTTGCTTGTTTACTGTTGACTTTACTGTATTGATGCTTTACTGTATTGATGCTAGCTTTCTCGTGATATTTTAAGTAGGCCTATTTGTAGAAAATATATATTTAATTAATTTTAACTGACCCGCCCGCAAATGACCCGAATATCATTAAAATATTTTGTTTATGACTCATAACCGCGGGTGACCGCGGTCATCCGCGGGCGACCGCTTAATTTCGGGCAGACCGCGCAACACTGTTACGTACACACACCCCAAAACAGAAATATTCAGCTCCACTACAGACTTCCACTCTAACTCACACTAACTCGCACACACACACACACACCATATTAATTTATCACAAGCACTGATGACAGCTCTACAGAAGTAATGAAGAGTGATGAGAGAAAGAGAGAGAGGCGCACAAACACACAAACACACACACACACACACACACACACACACACACACACACACACAGACAAATGCAGGAGAGGTGAGGGAGAGAGAGAGAAAAGAGAAGAAAGGATGTCACAAGTGACAGATGAGGTGAGATAATGTGAGAGAGGGAGGGAGAGAGTGAGAGAGAGAATGTGTGAGAGAGGGAGGGAGAGAGAGAGAGAGATAGTGAGAGAAAAAGAGAGAGAGGGAAGGGGGGTGTTGAGTGTGACAGATGTTGATATGAAAACAAACAAATGTGAGAAGGGAGGTGGAAAGGGGGAATCATTCGTTACACACACACACACACACACACACACACACACACACATATACATATAGCCTATTACACACGCAGACCAAGACCATCAAACTGAGATGAACCTTACCTCAGCAAAAGCAAGGGGCTGAGAAAGGACCCAACTCACACACACCTCCACAGATGCAAACAGCAGCACTCACATCTTGCACAGAATGAATGACTGTAAGCTTGTCCACTCAACACCAGTATATCAGCAAGCTTGTCCACTCAACACCAGTATATATAAATATATAAATAGGCTACAGACAGTGTTTTATTCAACCTACTGTACGTCCGGACGCCTCGAGCCCTCTGCCCTTCTTTTGCGTGGCTCGAGCATACGTTTTTTCCTCACCGAAAATAATATGCATTGATGTTATTTACATTTGAGTAACCCGAAACAGACACAAACGGCTACACATCTGCCACATTCTGAATAGGCTACACTTGGTAATGCTTAGAAACACACCGTGGTCTTTAGGTAGACTCATGTATAGGTCAACTAAATGTATAAACATATACACCTGCGCGCGTCTTGTAATCTCTCAGTAGCCTACTTACCTCCTCTATGGTGGTTGAAGACAAACGCACGCGATATCCGCGGGAGCTATCTAAACAACGTATCGCGAGCGCGCAAAATAGTCTGCAAGTTGCGCTCTCCCGCTTCAGCGGCACTCATCGCTGAGCGCGCAGCCGTAGCATACCGAGGACACACTCCGTCCTCATGTTCAACACCACCATCCATCTAGCAGCGCCCATACACAAAGCCACTCCCCCTCCCCCCGGCAGAGATATCGCCGGGACAAACACAAAACCATCAGATCATAGCCTTCATATTCACCATCACACAAACACACACACGCGCGCAGCCGAGCTGTATTTCACACAGAGGTCTGTGAAGTGAGGGCACGTCATCGCCTCGTTGACACCAGACCCTTCTCCATTGAGAGTGCGTCTTGAAATGGTTTATTGACTTACAACTGAAATGGTTTATTGACTTACAACTGACTTGCATTCAACTCTTATCAACTCGTTTTAGAAGTGTAGCAATCTTGTAAATGAAGGTTTTAAACGCAGTTGTTTACTCAATTCCAAAGACATACGTCCATCCCGGATAAGCGATTGCATTATGTATTTACGTGCCTGTGTTTTAGAGACATTGGAAATGGGCTTCAATGGCCTCTTGGCCAGACGGCCCTGCAGAGCAAATCCCAAATTTGACGAAAGTTCGTACAGGTATTCCCATGCTAGGACTGCGTGTTTCTGTCCTAATTATGACAGGTGTGTTAGATTGACGAATGATCAAATGTTTCTTGTCCACCAATGAGAGCAGCACAGTCTCTGTGGAGAAGCCTATGCACACTCCTCACGGCTCGTCTCGCGACTCCTCACGGCACCAGTATCGTCCGCCGCACAGCGCTACACTCCATCATGGCTCGTCTCGCGCTCTTCTCCGCTGGGCTCCAAGGACGCGCGGCCCAAACTCCATCTCTCACTTGTAATTAGCGGCTGTGCGACAGCTTCTGCTCGAGCTAGTGATGTAGCGCCGATGCTGGCCACGCGAGCCGCTCTCCTCCGTCCCACTGGCCCAAAATAAACGCGCGCGGATTCCTCCCGGGACCACGCACCTGCTCGTCGGCCATTAATTACTGAGCTTGCGCTTGGGGCGTTCATCTCCGGAGAGGGAAAGGGCCCCACGTTCCGGGAGTAGGTCACACACACACACACACACACACACACACACACACACACACACACAGTAGGTCAGAGTAAAGAAAGAACTGAAAACGTGACACACACACACACAACTCACCTCACCTCTCTACACACCATAGACTGTAGTTATATATATACAGGATATGACACACACACACACACACACACACACACACCACCTCTTTATACAGATACACACCTAACCTCTCCTCTCTATTACACACACACACACACACACACACACATACACACACACCTCACCTCCTCTCTATACACACACATAGCTCTCCTTTCCTTTCTATACACACACACACACCTCTCCTCTCTGTACACACACACCTCACCTCTCATCTCTACACACACACACACACAAATAATAAGATAACATACATTACATTATAGAGGAGGGAGGGGAAAAATACATAAAATCTTAATAATAAAATAATAATAATAATAATAATAATAATAATAATAAAGACATTTACTTAAAGCAGGTACAAATTGACATAGGAAGGTTTGTGATTACAGATCTGAATTGAATCTGAACACACAGCTCACCTCTCCTCTCTACACACACCTCACCTCTCATCTCTACACACACACACACACACACACACACCTCACCTTTCATCTCTACACTTACACACACACACACACACACACACACACACACACACACACACACACACACACACACCTCTCCTCCACATGCTTTTGTTGCATTAGTTATAGGATCTCTTGGATCAAGTAGATGTCAACAAGCTTTCTGACCTCAGATCAGCAGTCACAGGGGGGACACAGAAACAAAACTACACACACACACACACACACACACACACACACACACACACACACACACACAAACACAGAAACACACACACACACACACATACACACACATACACACACACACACACACACACATATTTTATAGGGAGACAGTCGTGAACACACACACATACACACACACACACATATTTTATAGGGAGGCAGTCGTGCACACACACACGCATATTTTATAGGGAGACAGTCGTGCACACACACACACACACACACACACACACACACACACACACATATTTTATAGGGAAACACAGAACACAGAAACACAGAAACACACACACACACACACACACACACACACACAGAAACACAGAAACACACACACACACACACAAACAAACACAGAAACACACACACACACACACACACACACACACACACACACACACACACACACAGAAACACACACACGGAAACACACACACACACACACACACACACAGAAACACAGAAACACACACACACACACACACAGAAACACACACACACACACAGAAACACACACACACACACAGAAACACACACACACACACACACACACACACATACACACACACACACACACACACACACACACTCATTTGATGTGTTCTATTGTGGTACTCACACTCCTCTCTTCTGCGTCTGGCCTTCTCTCTCTCCCGTTCTCTACGGTGGCTCAGGAGGGACTCGCTGCCCGTCTCTGTGTCCACCCCCTCTCTGCTGCTCACCGCGTGTGCGCTAAAACACACACACACACACACACACACACACACACACACATTTATGCTAATAATCACACATATACATGTACACAGGTATATATACACACATAAACACACACAACTTAAAGTGCCCACATTATGACTATTTCTCAACAAGTTAAAAATAGGTCTATGAGTTCCAGAAAACAAGTTTCTGATGTTGCTTGCTGGAAAAGATTCTTATTACAGATCTCTATTCCCCTCTGATTCACTCTCTTTCCGTGCCGTTTCTGCTCCTAGGAGTGTGTGCTCATGTAGTGTGTGTACATATTCATGAGCTGCTGCAGTGTAGAGACTAACGGGACTATAGAACATGTGAATGTTACGGACATGTTGGAACCAGAATGGGACCCTGAAGTAGGAGGGGAGTCCTGCAGACCCTGAGGCCCTGTCCAGGGAGACGCTTTTTGGGTTAAACGCATTTTTTTGCATCGTCTTGGCCGATCGTCCAAACGAATCCTGTAAACGAAATCTTGAATTTCCCCTTGGGGATCAATAAAGTATCTATCTATCTATCTCTATCTAACTCACTGCCCGAAACCGCACTTTTTTGAAACCTGGTCCCAGGGTGGAAAAATCTGAAGCCGTAGCCCTTGCGAGTTCGTTTGGACAGTGAAACCGCATACTTGCGTATTGATGATGTCATCGGCACACCTCAGCTGCCCTGGATTTGACACTTATTGCCTAACAATACTAGTTTTCATACATGACATTACCTGCAATTACACAGTAGGATAAATATCACAACTGGTGCTGCGCAGCGCCAATAGCTTATCATGACTTGGTGGACTGAACAGTGTTTTTCCCGGTGTTTTCTTGATGCATTCTAGCTACTGTCAGTGACTGACGCGAAATAACTAGTCAGAAGTTATTAAGGAAGTGCGGTATAAGTTTAAAATAATTTGTGCGTAGTGCCGGTGTAATTCGTTTATTTTACATGTCTTACAACATAAATAAATGAGTGCCAGGCCAGGCCAGTAGCTAGCGTCCATCTCTAGAAGCTATGCCATTATTTATCAAACCTGTTGAATTCGTATTCACACTCTATGTATGCTCTTTGATGGGAAAGAGTGGTGGTGGGAATATTCAAATGTTTCGGCCGATAAGTATATAAGTATAAGTATATATACTCTTTTGATCCTGTGAGGGAAATTTGGTCTCTGCATTTATCCCAATCCGTGATTAGTGAAACACATTCAGCACACAGTGAACACACAGTGAGGTGAACCACACACACACACACACAACCACTCAACACTCTCACACACACTCAACAGCTGAGCACACACACACCCAACCACTGAAAACACACACACACACACACACACACACACACACCCAACCACTCAATACACACACGCACTCAACACCCCCCCCCCCCCCCCCCCCCAAATGCCCCATTAGCAGAGGCTGTGGCTAGACACCTGCACTACACCCAACTACCACCAGGGGTCAGCAGCTACTCTACATCATACTATCCTCTACATCCAGTAATGGACAAAAGTAGGCATGTGTCTCAAAACAATTTGCCTGTTGCAGCAGGGTTGCAGCAGCAGCACGTAGACAAGCCTACAGCACAGGGTTGCAGCAACAGCACGTAGACAAGCCTACAGGAAAGCTGCTGCGCATGAACTCGTTCGGAATATTTTGAAAACAGCTAGATATTCTCTCATTTTGTAGACGAAAATTGAGAGATTTTATCTTAGTTTTTATTTCATGCAAAACATTTTAGTCTCGTCTGTTTTCGTCAACAATAATGCATCTTAAGATAGTCTTAGTCAGTGTTGCAGGACATTAGTGCCGTCTCGTCATCGTCTCGTCTTAGTCATGTAAAAAAGGTCGTTGACGAACATATTTCCTCCCGTCTCGTCTGACGAAATTAACACTAGTGCGTGTGTATGTGTGTGTGTGTGTGCGTGCGTGTGTGTGTGTGTGTGTATGTGTGTGTGTGTGCATGCGTGCGTGCGTGTGTGTGTGCGTGCGTGCGTGCGTGCGTGCGTGCGTGCGTGTGTGCGTGCGTGCGTGCGTGCGTGTGTGTAAAAAATACGTACTGAAAAGAGGGGGGTCTGGAGTCTCCGATGCCCCCGGTTCTCTCCAGGGGGGGCGGCAGCTCTGGGTGACTCTCTGTACACATGGACACTCCGTCAGAGTGGGAGCTCTCCGCCAGGATCAGCTGACACACACACACACACACACACACACACACACACATACACACACACACACACACACACACACACACACATACGCTCATACAGACGCACACACACACATACGCACATATAGACACACACACACACATGCACATACAGACACACACACACACACATACAGACACACACACACACATATACACACGCAGACCCACACAGGCCAACCCATACACACAGAACCGCACACACACACACACACACGCAGGAGAGAGGGGGAAGAGGACAGGGTGACGTGATGTCACATGGTTGTGCTGTTTAATGAGCTGTGATGTCACGCCTGTGGAGCTTCAGCTGAACTCATAAGGCAGAAAAAAGAGCTCTTCATTTATTTAGGTCAACCCTTCAGCTTCACACACACACACACACACACACACACACACACACAAAGATAGGAGTGTGTGTGAGAGAGAGAGAGAGAGAGAGAGAGAGAGAGAGAGAGAGTGTGTGTGTGTGCATAATATGCAGATGGTACAGACGCAAAACTCAGCCGTAATCTACATTCCTTAATTCCGGCTCATGTTCACCCCTTTCAAGTGGACCTTTTTAATCAATGAGTTTAGCTTATTGGGATATTATTCATATTTTACAAGTCTTTTTAATCAATGAGTTTAGCTTATTGGGATATTATTCATATTTTACAAGTCTTTCTAATCAATGAGTTTAGCTTATTGTGATATTATTCATATTTTACAAGTCTTTTTAATATTCATTCATTCATTCGTTCATATTTTTGTTGATAGCACAACAGCACTACATCAGAGTTCCAATGGGCCGTGGATGCTCTGATAGATACTATAGACAATATTAATCTATAGAATATATTAATCTATATTAATCTATAAAATATATTAATCTATAGACAATATTAATCTATATTAATCTATAGAATATATTAATCTATAGACAATATTAATCTATAGAGTATATTAATATATAGACAATATTAATCTATATTAATCTATAGAATATATGAATCTATAGACCATATTAATCTATAGAATATATTAATATATAGACCATATTAATCTATATTAATCTATAGAATATATTAATCTATAGACCATATTAATCTATATACTATATTAATCTATAGACCATATTAATATATAGACTATATTAATATATAGACCATATTAATATATAGACAATATTAATCTATAGAATATATTAATATATAGACAATATTAATCTATAGACAATATTAATCTATAGAATATATTAATATATAGACAATATTAATCTATATTAATCTATAGACTATATTAATCTATAGACCATATTAATCTATATTAATCTATATACTATATTAATCTATAGACTATATTAATCTATAGACCATATTAATCTATATTAATCTATAGACTATATTAATCTATAGACCATATTAATCTATATTAATCTATATACTATATTAATCTATATTCATCCATAGACTATATTAATCTATATGCTTTATCAATCTATATGCTTTCAGCTCCAGGTGCTGATTTCACATAGATGTATATTGTAGGTCCAAGTCAGTACAAGCTAACACACATACACACACACACACACACACACACACACACACACACACAATCCCTCACACATCCACACTCTCTCTCTCACACACATACACACACACACTCACACACACATCCACATACATCCTCACACTCCCACTCTTGATATCCCTCTCTCAAACACAAACCCACACACACACATCACCAGATTCCAGCAAGATGAGCGTTCTTACCCAAGACACCACTCTGCCATTGAAGCATGGGAGCTTTGCATTGTCATCTGAGATCTCTTCCTTGACGACCCTGTGTGAGACACACACACACACACAGACACACACACACACAGATGAGAGGGAGGAGGGAGAGTTCAGGCCCCACAGAATACAAATGCAACTACAAACCAACAAGCAAAGTGATGGTATTTTGTTAGAGGTGGGTTGGTCACGAACGAATCAGTTCGATCGAACGTGTCTTTAATAAGAACAAACTGAACTGATTCTCTATATGTATAGAGTATGTGTGTATGTATAGAGTATGTGTGTATGTATAGAGTATGTGTGTATGTATAGAATATGTGTGTATGTACAGAGCATGTGTGTATGTATAGAGTATGTGTGTATGTATAGAATATGTGTGTATGTATAGAGTATGGTATGTGTGTATGTATAGAGTATGTGTGTATGTATAGAGTATGTGTGTATGTATAGAATATGTGTGTATGTATAGAGTATGTGTGTATGTATAGAGTATGTGTGTATGTAGTATGGTATATGTGTATGTATAGAGTATGTGTGTATGTATAGAATATGTGTGTATGTATAGAGTATGTGTGTATGTACAGTATATGGTATGTGTGTATGTATAGAGTATGTGTGTATGTATAGAGTATGTGTGTATGTATAGAGTGTGTATGTATAGAGTATGTGTGTATGTATAGAGTATGTGTGTATGGAGTATGTGTGTATGTATAGAGTATGTGTGTATGTACAGAGTATGTGTGTATTGTAGTGAGAAATTTTGGCCTTAAAGGTGTTTCCATTTAAGTGCAGGCTATATTCAACTATTTACTCTTTTGGTATGGTCTGTGCAAAGCTGAAGAAAGAGACGCTGCTGTAAGCAGAAAGTGAAGGAGAGATTTATGTGTTAACAACTGTGGAATTCCATGTTCAAGGTGTTTGCGCAGCCATGCTGGGTGTGTGAGTGTGCAGTCCTGCTGTGTGTGTGTGTGTCTTCATGGTGAGCGCATGGTTGCAGCCTTGCTGAAAGTGTGTGCGTATGCCATGATGTCTGGATGTATGTGCGTGTGTCAATGCTGTGTGTGTGTGTACCATGGCTTAGGTGTGTGTGTGTCCTCGAAGGAGGCTGGGTAGGCCTCTTCTCGACGGCTGGCGCCCTAAGACCTTATTTACTGTCTTGGGGTCAATCTTGACTGAATTCCATGGCCCTTGGTCGTTATGGGATACAGCCTTATAGATATGGTTGACTCTTTGGGTAACTATGTCGTAAACAAGTTTGCGTACCATTAATGGAGATGTCATGTCTTGTCTGAACTGTCAGTGAAGTATAAAAAGTGTTTCCCTGTTTGTAACATCAGACTGCGTCTGTTAGCAACACGACGTAGGTCTCCGGATTCGTGAATAAAGCTCTCTGAGATTTCTGACTTGACTCCTGGCTGACTGAGACTTCATTTCTGAAACAATCCCTAGACAATTTTAAGTTCCTACAGTATGTATAAAGTATGTGTGTATGTACAGAATATGGTATGTGTGTATGTATAGAGTATGTGTGTATGTATAGAGTATGTGTGTATGTACAGAGTATGTGTGTATGTATAGAGTATGTGTGTATGTACAGAATATGGTATGTGTGTATGTATAGAGTATGTGTGTATGTATAGAGTATGTGTGTATGTATAGAGTATGGATAGGCCATTTGTATTGTGCTTGTGACCATTTGTTGGCGGATTTGTGGGTAGTGTGCTTTTTAAAGTTAAACTTGAGCAGGGGCTTCTGAATGTGTTTTTACCTTGGATTTTGGCACAAGGGATTTTAACATCTAATCCTGTGTATTAATGTAATGCTGAAGCTAGCGTAGGCTAGTGACTGCTGTGAATAGGGCAGCTGGCAACTAGGGAAAGACCTTGTGACAGCACGGAAAGACGGCTGACAGGAGGGAATAGACCCCGCCGGGGCTACAATGGGTAAGCAGCTCATTGTGGCAGTAGCCCAGGCTTCACTAAGCTATGGGCTGCACCCTACTAAGCTACAGTACGACATAATGAAAAAATACCCCTAGAGTCAGCGAGAGCAGGGGCGGAAGATGACTCACTTGTGATAGACATGGTTACTGACCCTGGAATGAATTTGATTACGAGTAAGGAAAACATGTTTGTGGAAGCCACTAGTTCAGAGAAAACTGAGAAAAAGCTGCAGATGTGTGTGTGTGGTTGGCAGAAGGTTACAAGTCTAAAGGGCCTGAAAATTCATCAAGGGAAAAAGAAGTGCTTGGTAGAGGGAACACAGGGTCCCCGCATTGATAGCTATTTCTTAAGAAGTGCATCAAGTCAGTCGGTTGAAGTTCAGCGACAGGAAGAAACCCACAGTTCGCAGGACATCAGTACCCCTGTTGTTGAGGTAAGTTCTAGCACTGAGGCAGAGAGAGAGGCCAGTCAGCCAAGGAGGGAGAAGATTAATGGTCATAGGCCTGGGGTTAGATGGCCAGGCGCAGCAGAATGTAGAATGTGGGAAGATGCTAATAGTGATTTGGTCAGTATCCTGGGTAAGCTCAAGGGGACGGCTGAAAGCAAATTAGAGAAAATGGGAGACATTATTTATAGCTATGGTAAGGAAAGATTTGGGACTATTGAGAGAAGGACAAAACGGCAACATGAGGTAGTTAAATCTAGGCGCCAGCAGGAGATAGATAAACTTATCAAGGAGAGGAGGCAGCTTAAGAAGCAGTGGAGAAAAGCTACAGATGATGAGAAGGAAGGTATTGACTGTCTACAGGCAGATGTGAGGGAGCGGTTAGTAGTGCTAAGAAGAGCTGAAAATATTAGGAAAAATAGGAAGAAGAAATCACGAGCCCGACTAGCATTCTATAAAGACCCATTTAAGTTTGTTAAGTCTTTATTCGTAATGCAGAAGAGTGGTAGTCTTTTGGAACCTAAGCAGAAGCTTGAGGAGTATTTAGAGGGAGTGCACAAAGATAGGGAGAGGTTCAGGGAGATGGTACTTCCTGCTGATATCCCACCTATTGGTGAATTAAGTAGCCAATGCGACGATAGTCCACCAAGGTGGAAAGAGGTGCAAGAAGTAATAAAACGTGCAAGGGCCTCTTCAGCCCCGGGACCTAATGGAGTGCCCTACCGGTTGTATAAGAGTGCACCAGATGTTTTAAGATTTTTATGGCAATTAATGAAGATAGTTTGGAAAAAGCAGAGTATTCCCAAGGCTTGGCGGAGGGCTGGGGGAATATTTATTCCCAAAGAAAAGGACGCAGTGGAGATTAATCAATTTAGGCCAATTAGTCTACTGAATGTTGAAGGGAAGGTTTTCTTCAGTGTGGTGGCACGGAGACTGACAAATTACCTTGAAAGGAATAAACTAATTGATACCACAGTGCAAAAAGCTGGAATTCCTGGCTTCTCCGGGTGCTTAGAGCATACCAGCATGATTTGGCACCAAATTCAATTAGCAAAGCGTGAGAAGAGAGACCTGCACGTTGTGTTCTTGGATTTGGCTAATGCTTTTGGGTCTGTGCCACATAGTCTGTTGTGGGAGGCCTTTGATTATATCAGAATCCCAGGTAGCATTAAAAGCCTAGTAAAAGCATACTTTCTGGATATTCAATTATGTTTTACTACAGCTGATTACACCACAGGTTGGCAACAACTTGAGATAGGAATCATGGCCGGATGTACCATCTCCCCACTTGCTTTTACAATGGCAATGGAGGTCATCATTAGGGCCTCAAAATGGGTAGTGGGCGGGGAGAAGTTGCAGGGAGGGCCACGCCTCCCCCCGATTCGGGCTTTCATGGACGACATGACAACCTTGACGACAACCGTTCCATGCACCAACAGGTTGCTGGGTAAGTTAAATAGTAATCTGCAATGGGCCAGAATGAAGGTGAAACCAAGTAAGTCTAGGAGTCTCTCAATTATTAAAGGGAAGGTAACAGATAAGAAGTTTGCTATAAATAAGGAGGTGATTCCCACAGTTCTGGAGAAACCAGTGAAGAGTCTGGGAAGGTGGTATGATGCAAGCCTTAGTGATAAATCACAGGTTGAAGACTTGAGACAGGTCACTAGGCAAGGTATT
The DNA here is from genome assembly GCF_046254945.1 of Alosa pseudoharengus. Classification (NCBI taxonomy): domain Eukaryota; kingdom Metazoa; phylum Chordata; class Actinopteri; order Clupeiformes; family Clupeidae; genus Alosa; species Alosa pseudoharengus. The sequence continues at coordinate 41,385,126 of NW_027468837.1, forward strand.
GCAAAAATTGACAAGTCCGGGCTGCCAGGTAAGCTCAAGCTGTGGTGTTTGCAGTTTGGTTTGTTGCCTCGGCTAATGTGGCCATTGACAGTTTATGAAGTTCCTCTGTCAAAGGTAGAGAGGTTGGAAAAAATGATCAACTCCTTTGTCAGAAAATGGCTCGGAGTCCCACGCTGCTTAAGCAGTGTAGCCTTGTATGGAAAGGGTATTGTAGAGTTGCCAATATCTAGTCTGACAGAGGAATTTAAGTGTGCTAAGGCTAGATTGGAATTAACTCTTACTCAGTCCAAGGACCCAGTGGTGAGGAAAGTTGCACCCACAGTTAATGCAGGGAGGAAGTGGAACCCAGAGCAGGCAGTTAAGCAAGCTCAATCAGCATTGAAGCATAGAGATATAATGGGCCATGTGCAGCACGGGCGGGGGGGCCTAGGGGTGGGTGCAAGTAAACCCTTGTTTAGTAAGGGTTCTGCAGGAGAAAAGAGGAAAATGGTAGTGGAGGAAATGCATAGACAGGAGGAGGCTGTAAGATGTACTAAGGCAGTGTCGCAGGCAAAACAAGGGCAGTGGGTGAACTGGGAAGGGGTGGAAAAAAGACGGATTAAATGGAAAGATCTATGGGGCATGGAAGCTGGTAAGATCAGATTTATGTTAGGTGCTACATATGATGTGCTCCCATCTCCCAAGAATTTAAGTCAATGGTTTGGTGAGGATGATAAATGCATACTTTGCTCGTGTGTGGGCAGTCTCCACCATATCCTATCAGGATGCAAGGTAAGTCTCACCCAGGGGCGGTATACGTCGCGTCATAACCAGGTATTGAAATGTGTGGCAGCGGCAATAGAGGATAAAAGAAGAGAAGTCAATTCATTAGCAGCTAGTAAAGGGGTAAGGCAAATTTACTTTGTACGTCAGGGGGATAAACCTTGTTCCGCGAAGGCCAGGTGTAAAACCGGCCAGTTGAAAAATGGGGCGGGCTGGGAAATGAAGGTTGATCTTGGCCAGCAGATGGCGGTACCTCCACATATAGTGAGTACTAAGCTACGTCCTGACGTAATTCTATGGTCGGATTCAGAGAAGATAGTTTACTTCATTGAACTCACTGTTCCTTGGGAAGACAGAGTGGAAGTGGCCAATGAGCTGAAGAGAGCTAAATATACTGAAATAGCAGAGGAGGCAGCTAAGCGAGGTTGGAGTGCACGATTAAGGCCTATTGAAATCGGTGCACGTGGGTTTGTGGCCAGATCTGCTATTGGCTTGCTGTCTGAATTGGGATTTTGTGGTCGAAGTCTAAGGCAGGTGGTTAGTAACATGTCTTTAGCAGCAGAACGGGCAAGCGAATGGTTGTGGGTAAGGAGAAGTTACCCTTCCTGGGGCGCAAGCTAAGGTAAGCTAACTGGCTCATTTGTTTTGGTCGTGGGTAAGGAGAAGTTACCCTTCCTGGGGCGCAAGCTAAGGTAAGCTAACTGGCTCATTTGTTTTGGTTGTGGGTAAGGAGAAGTTACCCTTCCTGGGGCGCAAGCTAAGGTAAGCTAAATGGCTCATTTGTTTTGTGTTTGTGATGGACTGTGCCTAGGTTGATGGTACTTGGCTAAGGTTCTTTATGGTTTATGGTTCAGTCCGCATCAACGGGACGGACCGACCTAGCCAACTTAGACCATGCCTAGATTGGTTAAGGGTATTTGGATGCTTGTTGTGGTAATATGGGGCAGCATGGTGCGTAAGCTAACTGCTAACTGCTGGCTAATTTGTTTTGTGTTTGGGATGGGGCCTAAGCTAACGGGCTAAGCTAACTGGCTAATTTGTTTTGTGTTTGTGATGGGCTGTGCCTAGGGTGATGGTTGGTTGGCCAAGGTTTTTATGGTTATGGTTCAGTCCACATTAACGGGACGGACCAACCTAGCCAACCTTGACCATGCCTGGGCTGGTTAAGAGTATTTTGGGTATTGGATATTTCAATGTGGTAATATGGTGGCAGCATGGAGGGGAGTGTCTCCAGGACGCTGGTTTCACTGTTAAGCCTTCATGAGGTGTCGTGGGCCTAACTTAACGAAACATCGGTGAATGAGGGTGCCCACTTGATAACCCCAATGACATGCCGCATACTATATAGGCTACTGCTGTTGGATAGGCCATTTGTATTGTGCTTGTGACCATTTGTTGGCGGATTTGTGGGTAGTGTGCTTTTTAAAGTTAAACTTGAGCAGGGGCTTCTGAATGTGTTTTTACCTTGGATTTTGGCACAAGGGATTTTAACATCTAATCTTGTGTATTAATGTAATGTGTGTATGTGACTGGTCATTATTTGCAGATTGGTGTGGAAAGGCCACTACAGTATTCCTCTTCTCCTTCAACTGCTCCAAACAATGCTCTTCTGCATGTCTTACAGTAAACTCATCTGAAATGTGAATGTGTGTGTGTGTGTGTGTGTGTAAGTGTGTGTGTTGAGTAGGCAGTGGTAATATTCACTCTAAACCCATCACCTGCTTGCAAGCTGTGCCGTGTGTGTCAGGATGTGTTTCTGAACCAGCGACTGTGTGACCTGAGCATGTGTGTGTGTGTGTGTGTTTGTGTGTGTGTGTATGTTTGTGTATGTGACCTGAGTGTACCTGCATCAGTGTGTGTGACTGAATGTGCGTGAATGAGCTCAGCAGGATTACAGTCACACACACGCCTGTGAGAGCCAGAGGGACCCAGAGGGTGGGGGAGAACTAATGGGGTTGCACACAGAGGTTATGTGTGTGTGTGTGTGTGTGTATGAAGCTGTAGACTTTGTAGTGGAAATTGTCCCCTGAACTGCAGAACCCTGTCCCTAGAGACTCCAGCACCACAAAGAGAAGAGGGGATAGAGAGAGGAGAGAGGAAGAGAAGAGATGGAGAGAGAGGAGAGAGGAAGGGAAGAGATGGAGAGAGGAAGGGAAGATATGGAGAGAGAGGAGAGAAGAGATGGAGATAGAGGAAGAGAAGAGGTGGAGAGAGGGGGGATAGAGTGATGAGAGAGGAAGACATGCTGTAAAGTGCATCAGCTGCAGTAAAGTGCATTCAGCTGCTGTAAAGCTCATTCAGAATGTAGCATTTTGACATGAGAATTGTCCACATCTCTCCAATACACAAGTCCTCCCACTGGCTCCCAGTAAGCCACAGAAATGACTTCAAAAAGCACTGCTGTGTCTAAACCTTTAAGTCTATAAATCATTCAATGTTACAGCATTACACAGCTGTCAACCCCAGATCACTGGAGAGACATCTGTTGGTAATATCTAATGCAACAACTAAACTATGCTAATATCTAATGCAACAACTAAACTATGCTAATATCTAATGCTACAACTAAACTATGCTAATTTCTAATGCTACAACTAAACTATGCTAATATCTAATGCAACAAATAAACTATGCTAATGCTACTGTACAACTAAACCCGGTGAAGCAACTTCTAGCTTTTAGCTTCTATGTTGCTCAGCTCTGGAACCAACTTCCAGCTCACTAGTTTGCCCACCACAATACCTGCTATAGAGCACAGAAATCAGCCTATTTGGCTTGGTAGCAACCCCTCACATCACCATGGTGATATTTAACCCCTCACATCACCATGGTGATATTAGACCCCTCAGTCCTCAGATCACACTTGTGGTATCCGTTGGCAACCCCTGTGGATGTGAGACAGTATAAGCGGAGCGACAGGTGAACAAGCAGGTGGAGGAGGGATGCTTATTACAGGTGAACAGGTGGAGGGATGCTTATTACAGGTGAACAGGTGGAGGAGGGAGGGATGCTTATTACAGGTGAACAGGTGGAGGAGGGATGCTTATTACAGGTGAACAGGTGAAGGAGGGATGCTTATTACAGGTGGAGGAGGGATGCTTATTACAGGTGAACAGGTGGAGGATGAGGGATGCTTGTAAATCATTAATGTAAATATATTTTACATATAGTACACTTTAATATACTTTTGACTTTCTTTACGTGTTTCTTTGGTTGTTTATCTGCTAATCTGTAAAGCACTATGAACTGCCAATGTTTAGGATGCAGTATAAATAAACACACAAACACAGAACACAGAAAATATCCCAAACATGACACAGCACTTTATTAGTCTGGTCCACCAGAAGAGACGTAGCAAGCTCCATACATGCCCTCTGGCAGCAAATGGATGTAAACACTCATTTAGCAATATGTCCACACATTATAGCATACACACTTCATAGCATTCTTTACATCTATGTAATATACACAATAAACTTGTTGATAAATGCAAATTTAAACACCACTCTTCCACTGTATGGCATCACATATTAGCACAGTAAATTAAATCAACCCCCACACATACACACACAAACAAAAATAACCACACATTCATACTTACAAACAAACCCATATAATACAACACATACAATCAAACACAAACATAAACACATACAAACAAAGGCACATACTGAAAAACAAACACACAACATATACAATCAATAAATAACCCACATGCCTGTCTGATATGTATACATGAAGCTTAAAGTAACACACATACCAGGGTTTCCGTTGTCCGGTAATTACCGGACATTGGCCGGAAAAAAAATGAAATGTCCGACAAAATTAAATCTCTCCGGTCAAATTGTCCGATTGAAATTGGCTAATCCCGTCCCCTAACGCAATCTGAATTTGAGAATAAGCCTTAATATGTAGGCCTAAGCCTATATTATACGTCCTCTGGCTATGTTTTTAAATGAACAGGCTCTACCGTTTGAAAGTTATTAAACAACACGCATAACCTATGCTGCATTTCAAATAGGAAGCGCACGCTTAAAACGTCCATGTTAAACAACGAACAAATGAGAGGCGGTTCAAACATGGCCAGGCCCAGGCAGACTAGCCTTAAACGTTTTTTCAGAGGCCAGACGCGATGGATGATGATAAATTGGTAACGTCTGAAGCCTCAGATGTCCGGTCAACTCCACCACCACCAGATAAAAAGCAGAAGTGTCGGGCGTATCTGTCGGAATCAGTGACATTGGAAGTGGTGTTGCGGGGGGTGCGGCCGCTCCAAGACACTGTCATTCTCCGTGTACACTGGACATGCAAAGTGTTCTTTACCCAAAGCATACAGTAGGTTTACATGTATGCGTTCTCTGTCTATGATCTGCAGGGTTAGGGCCTCCTCGATGAGGCGATTACTGGTCCGCGGATAATTTCTGGCACAATTAAACGGTATCATTGAACCGCGGCCGAAAGAAAAAGAAACTAAACATTTCCCAGAATAGGAAACATTTCTTAATTTATTGTTATCAAATAAAGAGGCATAGCATTAGGGGGTAGTGGTGTGAGCGCTCATTCTTGTGCACATCTGTGCAAGTTAAACAGTCACCACTGAGATAACGTGGGTAGCAGTAACAAACAACGTAGCCTTTTTAAAACAACGAACGAAGCGGACTCTTGCTGTCCATGAACTGGCTAGATCTTGTTAGGCATGTTTAAGTTAGGCTAATGAACATGTTGCATTCTATACAGATTATGTAATTCTTTAAGCTACATAGCCTGTCTCCAGTTTTCCTCAGTTTGACTAATTAAGAAGGGATAATAGGATATTTGACCGGCATATCATCAAAATGTCCGGAAAACGAAACCTCTTTTTCTAGCGGAAACTCTGACACATACAAAGGTAAACACACACACAACATACACACACAGTATATCCCAAAATAGATACAGCCACATATATATATACCCCACACTAGAGGAGACCAAAACAACCACACACCATACACAAACATATTTATAAATAATACACATACACCTAACAACATACACACACATATTTATAAATATGCATACCAAAAAAATATACATACCGTAAATCCTCAAATTATGGCCGGGATTGTATTTATAGCCGAACCTCAGATAATAGCCGGAGGCGTGGACAATTCGGACAAATAAAGGCCGGCCCCCAAATACAAGTTATAGGGTAATAATTGCCTACCAGTAGGGCTATCAGTCCACGAGCACTAGAAGACATTGTTTCGATTTAACTCAATGAAATAAAATAGCTCTTCTTAATATTTTATATTGTTCAATGAAAAGTCGTTGTCCTACACCATGGGTCTCCAACACGACGCTCTCAAGCTCCCAGTCGCTTGCCGCCCCCTTCTGAGCTTGCCAGAGGCTGATTGTTGCCGCGAGGCATTCCAGCTTACGAATTTAATAAAAAAGTAAATCATGCATAATTAAAAAATAACTCAATTTAGGCTACTTGGCAACGCAATAAGGTTTCCGTTACAGCACATCATACATTCAATGATAGCCAATCGGTGTGCCGGCTACAGGAGGTGTTGAACAGTGTTGGCCTACTATACTATACTAATACTATACTTATACTATACTATACTATACTTATACTTTAAGAGTAGCCTTTTACTTTATCTCTAAGAATAAAATTCTACAACAGAAGCCTATAAGAAATAAAGGCCTGCCTCGAATACCAGCCTGCCCCAAATAAAGGCCTGTGCAGCCTAAGTAAATAAAAGACCCCAGGCACAATTTGAGAATTTACGGTAACACTAACTATACATTTTCTATAAGTATCTATCAATCTCTATCTATCTGAAACACACACACATCAGTGATCTGGGATCAATAAACTACACATCAGTGATCAGGGATCAATAAACTACACATCAGTGATCAGGGATCAATAAAGTACACATCAGGGCAGCTGGCACAGGAAGTCTAGTTGCTCCTCGCAGCCCCTGGGCACCCAGTAGCCTGTGTCGCGTTCTATTGCCCCGCAGTGATGAAGGGGGCAGATCTGCTGGCCCCCTGCTGGTGCCCAGTGATGGTGCGCCAAACCCCCGCCACTCATCCAAAGCCACTCCCCCGCCAGGAAGCGCAGGCCCACCCACACATGCGTCGTCGTGGCAGCCTGGACCACCTCCTGGATGAGCGTCTGGTTGACATGGTCCCCGATGCTGGCCAGGTCCCCCCCCAGCCCCCGGCAGTGCAGTAGAGCCTCCTCCCAGCCAGAGGGCGCTTTAAGCACCTTCAGCCTCTCCTGGGGCCTCATCAAGCAGAAGAAGGGTAGACGCTGAGAGCACGGCACGGCCTTCCACAATCCGTTCTCCATCTGTACACATACCTGGTTACCATGGTGATTGGGCTCGCCCTCGCTCCAGTATTGGAGCTCAGCGCTGGAACCTTCGGACCACTTCCAGGGGTTGTTCCACAGACCGATCCAGAACTCATCATCAAACATGTCCCGGAGAAGCGCGTTTTGATTGACGTTGTGGATGGAGACCAGATGCATCTGTTTCCTCTCACACTCCTGTTTGGCCTCGTGCCAGCTGAGAGGTTGCGTGGTCAGCTGATATGTCTGCTCGTCCTCACACACAGACAAGTGCTGGTCATCACACGTCTCATCTCTCCACTCCCCATCAGAGTCCATCAGTCCGCAGAACAGCTCGGTCTTCCAGTTAGAGTAGCTCAGGCCCCCCCCACCCGCCCCTCCATCCTCCCCCCCCCAGCTCCAGCCTGCATCCTCTCTCCTCAGTGCAGTCCAGTGTGGGGTGTCTGGCCACTGGCTGGGTTTGGTGGACGCGCTTCTGAAGGTGGCCAGACTGTGTCCGGTTTCCTCACAGTGAGTCTTGGCCTGCTGCCATGTCCTGTCCTGCGAGACAGTGTAGGATTGTCCCTGATCGGTCTGGCAGATAAACGGCAGTTTTGTATCGCAGGACTTGGTCACCCAGAGTCCGTCTGTGGTCACTGCAGCACAATTGCCAGTCTGGTGCCAGTTGTAGAAGGCCGGCGTGCTGCCGTCGGGCCACGTCCAGTTCTGAGCCCCCCGAATGAGCCCGATCCAGGCCCTCTGTGAGTGGTTCTGGCGCTGGAGTTCCTGGTAATCAGCTGGGGTGAGGATGGACGACAGGTGGACATGGTGCTGCTGGCAGTACGTCTGAGCCTCAGTCTGATTCAGCTTCATGTCCACCAAGGTGTGTGTCCTGTCCTGAGAACAGGAAGTGCGGACACACACACACACACACACCAGCAGTTGCAGCAGCGACGGTGTCTGCATGATTGACAGACTAACTGGACCCAGCGCAGAGTCTGCTCTCCCTGTTCTTCTTGGACTCCTGCTGCTGGCTACAGCTCTTTTAAAGCCGCCCCCTGCCTAGCAGGTGGCATTTGCCAGGTAAATCCGCCCCCCTGCCTTGCCAGGTAAATCACAGGTGATCTGGAGTGCTCCGCTCTCGACACGCAACAGTGATTTGAGTAAGGAAATGAGGAAATGAGGAAATGAGGGCTAAGACAACAGATGGAGACAGCGCACCAGCAGCACACAAGCAGCGCACCAGCAGCACACAAGCAGCGCACAAGCAGCGCACCAGCAGCACACAAGCAGCGCACCAGCAGCACACAAGCAGCACACAAGCAGCGCACCAGCAGCACACAAGCAGCGCACCAGCAGCACACAAGCAGCCAGACTTTACATGTCTGGATGGGAGGCCACCACGCCATCACGCCATCACCCCATCACGCCACCACGCCATCACGCCATCACGCCACCACCCCACCACGCCATCACGCCACCACCCCATCACGCCACCACGCCATCATGCCACCACCCCACCACGCCACCACCCCACCACGCCACCACCCCACCACCTCACCACGCCACCACGCCATCACGCCACCACGCCACCACCCCATCACGCCACCACGCCATCACGCCACAACCCCACCACCCCACCACGCCACCACCCCACCACGCCACCACCCCATCACGCCACCACGCCATGGCCAGGACTCGACCGGCAACATGTCATATTTCCGTCCACACTGAATCCCGTATGTCATATTTCCGTCCACACTGAATCCCATATGTGTCATATTTCCATCCACATTGAGTCCGTATATGTGTCATATTTCTCATTCAAAATAGCAGAGCAACGTAAGTGACAGAAAGAAAATAGAGGCGGGGCCTCCGACAAAAGCTCTAAATGTCGCGCAGCATCGCGCTGCACACCACAGTTCACCATCGGCTTTGTGTAGCATAGCCCTGCCGTCAGGATATTCCAACTGAAAACAATGTAGCCTAGTGTAGCATAGCCTAGCCTAGTGTAGCATAGCCTAGCCTAGTGTAGCATAGCCCTACCGTCAGGATATTCCAACTAAAAACAATGTAGCCTAGTGTAGCATAGCCTAGCCTTCCCTATTTGGTGTACTGACTAGACATTATTGAACAAACATATTCATCTGTATTTCAGTATCTAAGTAGGCTAAAGTTTTTTTTGTTAGTATTGTTATTTATTTATTTATTTATTTATTTATTTATTTTGGGGGGGGGGCTTCGTGATACCTCCCTGAAATGACTTTTTGCAGGTTGGGATGTCTGAGCATAGCCCTACCGTCAAGATATTTCAACTGAAAACAAATTAGCCTAGTGTAGCATAGTCCTACCGTCAGAATATTCCAACTGAAAACAATGTAGCCTAGTGTAGCATTGTCCTACCTTCAGGATATTCCAACTGAAAACAATGTAGCCTAGTGTAGCATAGCCTAGCCTAGTGTAGCATAGCCCTACCGTCAGGATATTCCAATGTAGCCTAGTGTAGCAAAACCTAGCCTGATTAAACTGATTTTATTGCTAATGCTTGCTCGCATGACATGAAGGTCTTGGTGAGAGCGCTCTGCATTAAAAAAATCTGATTTGAACAAGGTAAATGATAACTAAGCTATTTAATTTGGCTTAAGCTGTAAGATGCAAGCTGTGTGTGTGTGTGTGTGTGTAAGAGAGAGAGAGCACACTGGTTATGTTAACTTTACCATAACATGCAAGCTGTGTGTATGTGTGTGTGTGTGAGAGAGAGCGAGCACATTGGTTATACCATAACATGCAGGCTGTAAAACATATTCAGATCAACAACAGAATTGTTCCTTCTCTTCGAATGGTATCATCATATAATCATGGCAGGTGTGTAAGGATGTATCTTAGCCTCCCTTTTATTTGAACAAGCAGTGAATTCCAGCTGATTGTAATGGTGCCCTTTGATAGCAGCTATGTGCCCTATACTAGAACCCCTTTAATATCAGTGCCCTATAGAACCCCTTTAGTATCAGATCATATGTGCCCTAGAACCCCTTTAGTATCAGATCATATGTGCCTTATACTAGACCCCTTTAGGATCAGATCATATGTGCCCAGGGTTGGGTCAGATTACTTTGAAATGTAATCCATTACTGACTACAAATTACATGGCAATTTTTGTAATCAGTAACGTAATCAGTTGGATTACCAAAAACATGTAACGTAATCTGATTACTTTAGGATTACTTCAATAAATATGCCCATTAAGTAAAAGACACCACCACAGAATTGATGAAAGAATTCTCATTCTATTTTTCTCCACTCTTCTCCAAACATGCACAACTCAGCTTAACCTTTATAAGGGCACAGCTGGACAACGAATTTAGCTTTCACTGGATTTTTGTGACCCAGGGACATGGCCTGAGATTGGCATAAAAAAGGGAAGCATTAAACCCAAATGACACCATGTCCATTTCAATTGTGGGGGTGAGAAATGTATTATTTTGGGATGCTTTTCAACCAGGTGGACCTGGTAACTTTCTCAAAGTAGACGGTAACACTAAAACAAGAGGCTACATTAAGATTAGGAGGAAAAGATCAGGCAGTGTACCGAGAGACCTGCCCCAATAGTATGTAAGTCAGTAAGTTAGTATATCTTTTAATCCCGTAGGGACATTTGGTCTCTGCATTTATCCCAATCCGTGAATTAGTGAAGTCGAACCAGCAAGCCCAAAGACGGAAGCCCTAACCAGTAGGCCATGGCTGCCCCAAAAGGCAGCATTTGAACATTAAACCACACAATGATCCAAAACATACAGCCAAACAAGGCAAGAAATGGTTAACAGAGAACAATATCAACATTTTAGAGCGGACCTCAATCCGTCAAAAAAGTGAGCACAAGGCCAAAGTGATGGCAAATAATCGTTCCTGCCTCAAACTCCAGATTGCTGCTAAAAAGGTGCAGTCTACTGTACAATCATTGTGGAGACATGAAGAGGCTTGGTGGGTATTATATGAACCATTTTGAGAGCTGTGGTGGTAAATAAAGATGTTTCCAGTGATTGTTTAAAAAGGGTATGAATAATTTTGAAAACGCAATTTTTCATAAAAATGTTAAAAAAGATAACACTTTTTTTATTCCATGTTTTTACCACATTGTCTTGCAACCTTTTGGCATGTGCAAGTGTCATTTTAAGTAAGAAAAAACATTGGTAAGGAGAAAATCAATATTTGCCAGGGGTATGAATAATTTTGTTCTTAACTATATCTTAAAAAAGTCTAAAAAATGTGAACATCCGAATGAACTGCTTGTCAAATTAAAAGATAGCTAGGCTATCATAAAAAAGTTTCATTGTTAAAATGTAATCAGGTAATCCCCAACAATGCAACTGTAATCTGATTACACAATTTTTTTATTGTAATCTGGGCTGATTATAGTTACTTGATTTTTGTAATCTGATTACGTAATCCAGATTACATGTAATCCGTTACTACCCAACCCTGTATGTGCCCTATAGAACCCCTTTAGTATCAGATCATATGTGCCCTATAGAACCCCTTTAGTATCAGATCATATGTGCCCTAACCCTTTAGTATCAGATCATATGTGCCTTATACTAGACCCCTTTAGTATCAGATCATATGTGCCCTATAGAACCCCTTTAGTATCAGATCATATGTGCCCTATAGAACCCCTTAAGTATCAGATCATATGTGCCTTATACTAGAACCCCTTTAGTATCAGATCATATAAGGGCCCCTATAGAACCCCTTTAGTATCAGATCATATGTGCCCTATAGAACCCCTTTAGTATCAGATCATATGTGCCTTACACTAGAACCCCTTTAGTATCAGATCATATGTGCCCTATAGAACCCCTTTAGTATCAGATCATATGTGCCCTATAGAACCCCTTTAGTATCAGATCATATGTGCCTTATACTAGAACCCCTTTAGAATCAGATCATATGTGCCCTATAGAACCCCTTTAGTATCAGTAGCAGCTATGTGCCCTATAGAACCCCTTTAGTATCAATAGCAGCTATCTGCTACTGCCCAAGATTGAGCCAGGTGTGTTTGACCCTGCCTACTGTTAATGTAATTAGTGTCTACACGGACCAGGTGTGTTTGACCCTGCCTACTGTTAATGTAACAGTGTCCACACGGACCAGGTTGAGTGTTGCACTAGGGAACCAGCACGTTACGATAAAGAAGGAGTTATGCGTGTGTTAAAATTGTTATTATTGGGCAAATAAGATATTCAGCACGGAGTGAATCTTACAGAAGATGCCTTTACAACACAGCTAACACTCCACTGGTAACAAAGCGGCCGCATCTGAGAGCCTTTCCTGCAAAGAGCCCGTTGCCAGGTTGGCACTAATCAAGGTCTGATTCAGTGTGGTCCACACAAGCTGGGATGACCAACGCCATCTCCTGTCAACCTGGAAGGAATTTTAAGCTGGGATGACCAACGCCAAGAAAAATAACTTTCGAACGTCAAGTCGGGTCGGATTTTTTGCTCTGAGACTTGTGCAAAACTCTTGTGCCCCGAGGTATCCGACTTGGGTGAATGTGTGTGTGTGTGTGTGTGTGTGTGAATGGGTGAATGTGTGTGTATGTATGTATGTATGTGTGTGTGTGTGTGTGTGTGTGTGTGTGTGTGTGTGTGTGTGTGTGTGTGTGTGTGTGTGTGAATGAGGTTTTCCTCCATATTTGTATGTGGCATATGGTTGCAGAGCTTCATGTATAACTTACAGTAAGAGATGCTTTAACCACACAGCTATTGATAACATACTTACAGTGAGAGATGCTTTAACTGTTTAACTGAGACAATCACTATGACAGTCAAAAGTATATCAGCTAGAGAATTAGCATACGTATCATACTCATTGTGTCACCTTAAAGGCAGCTGCCAAATGAAAGGTATGATGGTGTAGGGGATACCAGAACAGGCTAAAGTCTAGCCAGCTGGTACGTTGTGTAAACCTCCCTCCCGACGCCTAAGTGATGTTAGCAGCCTAGGCTGTTAGCTCACTTGCTAGCTCAACTCCCAATTCAAGGTGCTGCGAGATGCAGGTTCGAGTCTGGGCGAGTGATACAATGCAGCCACAGACACACACACACACGCACGTACAAGCACACACACATACACACGCACACACACTGCTGAGCCACACGGTCAACACAATGCAGCCGCACACACACACACTGCTGAGCCACACGGTCAACACACCAACAACAACAATGCCAGTTCCATTTGCACGGGGTGGACAACACAAACACAAATGACCACAGGACAGCAGTGGCAGATGTGATTACGCTGGAGCTTGTGAGACTCGTTAAGCTCGTTAGCCTCTATCATTATCTCCAGAGCTCACTAGGCTCGTTAAGCTCGTTAGCCTCTGTCATTATCTCCAGTGACATGGGAACATCAGGCCAAAGTTTCCCATCCCTGTACAATATACAAATGATCTGGAAAAACAAATGATCGTATCCAGTATGCAATGTCAATACCTATTGTACAATATACAAATGATCTGGAAAAACAAATGATCTTATCCAGTATGTAAAGGTTTGTTTAAACGGTGTTCCATCCTTGGTGGAACCAGGTGTTTCCCACTCACACACAAACACAAATACATACAACAATAAGACGATAACTGCACGTGCTGGGCCTAGCAAAAGAGCTAGGGTCAGCTGACGATAACTGAGGCTTTTGCAGAAAGCACTAAATATAAAACCAACAGTGACAGATGGAGGCAGTCCACAGATGCGGTAACTCGCTACCTGGCCAAAGAAATTATGTGTTCAGTACGGTGGAGAAGTCCTTGTTCAAGGCCATGCTGCAGCCTTTGACAAACAACACGAGCTGCCAGGTGGGAAATATCTCTCCAAGACGGCTATCCCTTTCAACGAGGTCAGGAGTAACATCTTGACAGAGCTGGGTAATGTAAAATATCTGGCCCTGACAACGGACAAGTGGTCCAGCTGTAATATGATGCCCTACATGTCAGTGACTTGTGTGAAGTGCATTATGGGAATAAAGAGTGGACACTGCAGTCCAAATGCGTACAAACCAGCTTCCTGCCCGAAAGCCATACAACAGATAATTTGGAAGAAGCACTGCGCGGGACAATTAATTACTGGAAACTAGGAAACTACAGAAGAAACAAATTGTTTGTGCCATGGTTGGTGCTTTGGGCAGCTTGACCCTGGCCATAAACAACTCGTTTGCTCAACAGAGGGCCCGCGCTGACTTGGTGGAGAACGACTGGAAAAAGGTTTCCGTTCATGGCAAGTTTAACGGAAATATCTATCCAATCCACAGCTTATAATGTTTACACTGCGGGTGCCCCGCAGGCGGGGTAATTGCAGTGCCCCCCACCTCCCCCCAAACATTCTATATCAATTGTATAGTAATATATTATACAGTACATCATTTAAAAGCTTGAACTCTTGGGAATACATGCATGACAACATTTCTCATGTACAATCTGTATAGTGCTTTACATTGTCAGATTAATCTAACTATGCCTCAATTAAATGTGATCAAAAATGCCCTCCTCCCCCCCTGTTGCTTCCCTACTTTCTAGCTGCAGTGTATATCCCTTAGCATTAAGTAGATGCAGCATATTGGGTATTGAAATATTCACAGGAATCCTTAGAAATGGAACATTCATGTTGTTTTATCCAATATTAGTTGTGCAGATGTATAGTCCATCTTATACACACCAATTGAACCAACAAAGAAAATGCAAAAATAGAGACTTTTGTGTAATCATTCCATATTCTGTGTAGTCATTCTATATCAGAACCCCTGACATACATTCCAAATAGTCTACAAGAAACCTCAAAGTGTTACCTTTCATTTGAGACCAGGATTATGCTTCTACACCACGACACACACATAAAAAAATACATTATTTATAGCCTATAATTTAGTATGAAAAGTATTTCTTTTAAAATATGAATTGCTTAAAAATACTGCTAATTTTATGCTGTTTAACAAATGTATAAATTGTGCACTGTCGCTTTAAGACAGTCGCTTTAATTCACGTTTATTTCTCAATGATCTTCTGCCTGCTCCGCTATGGCTAGTGCTGTACCTGCGGCTGGGCCCTCTCAGAGTTTTTAAATGGTCAGTAGTGGGAACTACTGTTGCCTTCATGATTTCCCTTTAAAAGTTTCTTATAAGGAGATATCAATTATCAACAATGACAAGCCAGCTGGAACCTGCGGCTCTCTTCCTCTCGTGAGTGCAGACGCGTTCTCAATTAAATGGATCGCATAATGCTCACGTTAGATCTGCTGCAAAGGAGATAACTAAGAGTTAACTTAGTTTAACATGATGTTATCTCTATTTACCATGATGTTTTGACATTGACATTGTAAACGTTCTCTAAGGGACCGTTCGTTATTTATAAACGGGGTCACCGGAGGAAAATAGGGGAGGGTCGTGTCTTTTTATTCTTTGATGAGGGGAGGGTCACCTAACTTTTTTTTGTCTAGGAGGGAGAGTCACCCATCTTTTGTATTAATGAAAACAGCAAAAAATCAAAGTGGCTTGTTTGATTGTTGATTTCTGTCGCCATATAACGTTCTCTTTCGTTCCATAGCTCTGTCAACATTGAACAATGAAAATAAGGGAGATTTCCCGGGTTTCTCACGCAAAATACGGAAAATGTCAACATTCGTCCCCATTAACGTTGGAAGGGTTGGAGCAACAAAATAGCCTACTTTATTCACGCCTAACAGCCTATATCCATTTGGTCAACTTTATCCAGCCCTAAAAAAGCTAAATTTAACTTTGGTTTACTTGTAGTTTACCGTGTAGCCTAACTTTAAACAGTGTGCATGCTTAACAGAAAGCATAGGCCTACTTGTGCTTCATTCATCCACACATCCAGCTCCTAACGTTTTGACAAGCATTTCTACCAATTGACCTTGTTTCTGCCCATCTCTAGCTTTGCTGTCTCCATCCTTTCTGTTTTTGTTGTTTACAAAAAAATATATAGTATTTATTGGTAACCAGCAACAAGTGCAATTTGTTAATCGCTGTCATTCTCTCTCCTGCCAACAAAAATGTGTTACGTTCCAAGTAGCAGTGCGTAATTCTGCTTCATAAAGTTGAACAAATACATTTGGTCATATAAATAGCCAGTTTATGGTCTACAGTGTAGTTGGTAAGTTATGGTAGGCCAACTTGGAGTGAATATACAGGGGGAATTCTTTGTCTAGCTGAGTAGCCTGGCAGGTGCGCACATAGGCATAGCCTACGGCCGAACACTGCAAGCGCTAATGAATCGTGCTCTCACGACAACCACGTCGTTAACTTAAATAGGCCTACTGTAGGTTAACATCACTCTGAGTTCGCATTCAAGCAAGCAAAACGATGATTTGAATACATCTGTTTCACTGGAAGGGCAAGGGGTAACAACAGGACAACACGGAGACAAGCCAGAATGCAGCACTAATGTTATGAGAGTATTACAGTAATATGGGATATTCGGGAAAATATTAAAACGGCACGACAGCGGGGAAACGTTCAAATGATAAACCCGGAAAAAGTTGGCATGTTAGGTATTTTTCGGTCCCTGTGATTATTTGTGAAATTGTGCAAACGGCTTTTTCAAGTCATTTGAGAAGGAAGGAGTGTAGCAAGCTCCCAAATTGACGCTCGTCTGAGAAATTTAGTTTTGGATAATGTTCAGCTTCGGCCGCTTTACAATGACTGAGGAAGCCTAGAGACGAGTCCATAGCAACAAGTTCATGTGTTGAATTTGTTATTACCCAGTGTGCTTTGTTGAATGGTCTCAATGCTTTATTGTTTTATTTCATGTGAATACTTACTAGAGGAGTAACTTTTCAAGTAGGCTAATGCAGTTGCAGGAAGTGTGCATTTAGTTTCCATGCTTATTGTGTTTCCACAACAATGTTAGTGAGTAAATCTACTGAAATGGCCACCATCTTGGTGAAGTGTGATGTGTAAGATCAGAAAGCAGAGGTTGGTTTTTGGGCAGTAGCATGTTGATGTGATTTCATAGCGCGTAAAGAGCGTGGGCGGAAGACATCGACAATTGATCGGGGAGGGTCATGTCAATTTTGAAAATGCTGCTGGAGGGTCGTTGAAAATTATATAGCAGGCACGGGAGGGTCATGCAACTTTTGATCGAGGCACTCAAAATCCCTCCGGTGATCCCGTTAATAAATAACGAACGGTCCCAAAGGAGAGTGAAAAGCAGTTTGCAGTAAAGCTAACCAACGTCGTCTCTATCGCAGGAAAAAAATAGCGAGCAGCCTGATAACCAAATGAAATGCTCAGCGGGCCGGATGAAAGTGCTTGGATCCGGCCCGCGCGCCGCAGTTTGCCCACCCCTGCCATAGGGCATTTTACAAAAACGCATGAGCATATCTTGGCAAATAATGGTCTAAAGTACTCATATTTCATTCTATATTGATCTACTTTGAGATACAGATTCACAAGACCTGGTAGTGGACCTCAGTTGTGTTTCTAAGACAAAATAAATGACCAAGAGGGCAGAATGTGGTCATTTCCAGAGATGTACAAAACCGCCTAGAAAGAAAATCATCATTCTACCCTGTCACTCTTTGACAGTTCATCACACAGTCCATCTATTGGTACCAAAATAATCTACTAGGCCTCTGCTTTCAACAGAGGTCAAGCACTTGAATATAAGTCAAAGTATGTGGAAACAGGGCCATTGTTAGTAGGCGGTGTGCAATTTCGAGCAAAAACTCAAAATGAGGGGGCGGGGGTGTAAGTGTAAAGATTTAAAACCAGAGAAAGTGAATACTGTCTGTTGGCATTTCTGGCCAGAAACATCGAAATTTAAACATGGTTAAAGATATTAGCCTTCTTTACACACTTTTCGCAGCTATTCAAATTTGATTTTGCCTATATTGTTTTTTAAACATTCATTCGTGTAGCATATGACCACTTTAAAATATTTCACTGACATAATTTATTTTGTAGCCTATGCTTTGCATGGTAAAAAGTGAATGCCTTAAGTTATTAAATTCTGCTGCTAATTATAAGTGAAATGGAAATCCAGAGTTTCGGTCTGTGTGTTTTCAGTTTTAATAAATGTGTGTTATCAGTTTTAATAAATGTGTGTTATCAGTTTTAATTAATGTGTGTTATCAGAATCACGTGTCACTTCAGGGCAATTCCACAGAAAATGGACTTTTTGTCACATCCATAACGCCAGTGAAATGCTTTGGCATTTGTATGTGAATGATAACATTCATTTTTTGTGCATTTTTTCTCATGTACATTCTTCAGCCAAAAAGAGTAAATGCTCAAATTTTAATGTAATCATTCACATCATACCATCACATCTTATTGGTGTTATGGATGTTATGGAATTGCCCTTCATTCACATCATACCATCACATCTTATTGGTGTTATGGATGTTATGGAATTGCCCTTCATTCACATCATACCATCACATCTTATTGGTGTTATGGATGTTATGGATGTTATGGGATTGCCCTTCATTCACATCATACCATCACATCTTATTGGTGTTATGGATGTTATGGATGTTATGGATGTTATGGGATTATCTTATTGGTGTTATGGATGTTATGGGATTATCTTATTGGTGTTATGGATGTTATGGATGTTATGGATGTTATGGGATTATTTTATTGGTGTTATGGATGTTATGGGATTATCTTATTGGTGTTATGGATGTTATGGATGTTATGGATGTTATGGGTGTTATGGGTGTTATGGATGTTATGGATGTTATGGGTGTTATGGATGTTATGGATGTTATGGGTGTTATGGATGTTATGGGTGTTATGGATGTTATGGATGTTATGGGTGTTATGGATGTTATGGATGTTATGGGTGTTATGGGATGTTATGGGTGTTATGGATGTTATGGAATGGCCCTTCATTTGATGTGACATCATGGCCATTTGTCTTTAAAAGTATTAACCAGACAAAAGTTATTTGACGTTCACTGAATTCTGGGCTTATCTTAAACTGCCGCTCAGTGCAGTAGGCACAGATAAGCCGAGTGGTAATGAGCACCATGTCACTATACAATAGGCTACTAACAATTCATTAATTGAAGCTATTTTCTTGTACAACATTAAATATTTCAATGTAAATGTACAGTGTAAGACATGTAAAAAAGGCAAGAGGTTAACAATGTCAAGATCAATAATTCATTGTTTAGCCTGACACGGTAATTTCACAGAATAACACGTCACGTCTCTGGCATAGGCTACAGTATTTAAAATAGTAGTATTTAAAGTATTTAAAATAGTTTAAAATGCAAATAGCTTATGCATTACTTATATTCTTAATTTCATTTACAGAGCAATCCCTGCAAAGTTTTTAGGTTAATTATAGAAGAGACTAGGATCAGTGTGTGTCTGACAGGGTGGGGCCTGGCATCACCATGGTGACTCTCCATCGTTGGTCAGCCATCACAATGGACGATGACATGGTCCATCGGCACAACTCTATTGGGCACCCAGTAAGTTAAAAGTTCTTACATTGAGTTACTTTAATGTAAATGCCCTGGGCTCAGGACACTCCAAAGTTAACCAAAACAAACACCTTTAGAATGTCCACACGCTTACAGCCTGCCCCTCCAGCTTCAAGTTCCTTACAAACAATAACCGCTCTACTTCAAGAGTCAAAACTGCTGTTTTCTGATCCAAAAGGAACTTTTGGAGGAATTCTTTTGAGTTCATATGTAGGAAATCCAATATTTTGGACATGAAAAAATGGCATTGCACTACATACTTCACTTTACTGCAGAATTGCAATATTTTGGACATGTAAATATTGTCGTACTACACTGGCATGTACCAGGTGATGGTAACAAACTGACATGAAGAAAGGGCACTTTCAGAGTTATCCAAGAAAGACATGTTATTTATATAATTAAATAATGGTATTGGTTAGCTAAACAATATAACAGACACCTGTGAACGACAGGAAATCCATTCACCAAAGCTTTAAAAGCATCAATGGCTTGTTATGATCAGTACCGCCTTCACAATCTGCGCGTGATGCTGCGCACGGGCCGCGCCGCCTTCTCGGTACTGGCCTTCATGCGCGTCGGGCCGCTTTGCCCTCCCTCGCGGCTTGTCCGCACCCGGTAAAACGTTATGTTTTTGATGAGATGACTGTAGTCTCTCTCGTCTTGTTCATTATCTCCACGCAGACACACACCACTCGTGACGGCACTCCGACACAGCCCACCCCGCTGCACGGATGCGCGCGCGCTCAGCACTGCTCCCACGCAGCGGGTCTCCCAGCAACCTCACCTCCGCGGCAGCCTGTCGGTAATGTACCGTAGGATGTGTTTTATCTACACTAGTATGAAGCGTCGGGCAGTGCCACGGCACGTGTCCATGCCGTCCACACACATTGTCATGAAAAATAACGCGGCCTTTATTACCGCCCACAAGTGTGTCATTGTTACATTGTCAGGGATGTGGAACAGCGAAATGGACCTGATGTCTTTAACACTGAGAGTGCAGCAATGAGCTAGCGACGGGCAGACTGACCGATACGGTAGACTAATGAGTAATGACTAATATAAATGCCGTCTACTATGTCAGGCAAGGAAGGTGGTATCGGAAGGGTTAAGTTATTTTCAGCTGTCATCACATAAGAGCGAGGAAGCCATGATTAGGCGATGATAACACTCTAATTTAGAGACAGAGCAGCCCCCACCCGCTGGCCCGGACACTCTGGGATGAACAGATGAACTGTTATGATGCACCTGTCCCTGTTGCACTTGTGTTCGAGCCCACTTTTCCCTTTAGATGCGAGAACGTGCACCACCGAGGTGTGTGTTCGACAGCAGCACACGTGATGTTTGGCACTACCGAGAGCAGGTGCTAAGAGAGACGCTCCTCAGAGCTCCGGTGTTGATGCTCCGGCGCGCTCTCAGTGACAGTCCGCACAAGCTTGCCATGAGTCGCTGCAGGTAAGGTATAGGCTACCTCTCAACCTTCCTCTCCCAAATGGACGGGCTTCACCTTTGCCAACAATCTGCAATCTGCACAAAGAGCGATACGGTGTGAACGGACCAGATGCGAGTCAGGTAGGCTACTCACCCGAAATCTTGATCCATGGATTTGAAAAAGAATTTGTAGCTGTTGACCGAACGGTTGCTGAGGACATTTTTAAAATCCGCCAACGTGACTTTGTCAGGTGCAATTGACAATTTGACTAAATAAGGAGTTTCCTCCTCGTCTATGTGGTAAATGATTTTAGTCTCCGCCATGAGAGTGAACCGAGAACAATCACAAGACAAACTGCTCGGTCGCCAAACAAAGCGGGCGGAGACAGTACAGAAATGAAATAAATTAGATTATGATTCAATAAATAAGATGAAACAGTGCACGCGACACAATAAATATCGTCTCGTGGTCTGGGCAGGTTGGGAGGCGGACATCATGGAACCGCTGCCTGCCGCGCGCCTGTCTCCAGCCCCGTGATCTCGCCCGCACTGCTGGCTGCTGCTGCGGCGGCGACGCGTGCAGGCAGGAAGAGAATGTTCACATCCTCCGGAGCCGCGCTCGCCCCCCCTGCCTCGTGCTGCCACCGTGTGGCGCGCACGGAGACCATGCCGGGACATTGGTGTTCGATGAGATAGTTGTGTTCATGTGTGTGCTCACAGTGTACCGCGGAGATCCAGCCTGATGATGGACAACATTGCTTACTGGCTAATGCACACATGACGATCCTGATATTCATACATGCTGTGACACACTCACTCACAAACACACCAGTGTAGAGAGTCACACATCAATTATATATGCACTAAAAACACAATGTCTGGAACACACACAAAAAGATATAGGCAAAGTGAGGAAAAGCCCCATATGAACATCTCATACACACACACTCACACTCACACACACACACACACCAAAGTCACAGTAAGCTCTTCCCTGATGTGATTCAGAGGTCAGTGCTGCCATGGCGATAGCATTTCTCTCTCACGCCATCACGAAGACCCCTTCTCTCTCTGTCTCACCCCACCTCTCTCTCTCTCTCTCTCTCTCTCTCTCTCTCTCTCTCTCACTCACCCTCTCTCTTGTTATGACTGCAAACTTGTCTGTTTCCTCTGGAACAAGAATGCGGAATATGAAGCTGTCTCATGTTTCTGCTAAGCTTCGTGTGAGTATTCACTCTGTACACTCTTCCTCTTTCTTCCTCTCCCCCTCTTTCTTCCCTCCATCCCTCTTTCTCCTCCCTCCCTCTTACCTTTCTCTCTTCTCCCTCCCTCTCTCTATCACCTCCCTGTTTCTCCATCCCATTCTCTCTTTCTCCTCTCTCTCTCCCTGTCCTCCCTCTTTCTCCTCCCTGTTTCTCTCTCTCCCCTCTCGTTTCTACAGTGCACACACCCTTTCATTTTCATCTTCTCTTCCTCCCTTCCTCTCTCTGTCCCCTCCATTCCTCTCTCTCATTTTATCTTCTTCTCCCTGGTCCTCTCTCTATCCCCCTCTCTCTCATTTTATCTTCTTCTCCCTGGTCCTCTCTCTATCCCCCTCTCTCATTTTATCTTCTTCTCCCTGGTCCTCTCTCTATCCCCCTCTCTCTCATTATATCTTCTCCTGCCTGGTCCTCTCTATCCCTTTCTCTCCTTCCTGGCTGATCGCTCTCACTTCTCTTATGTAACACTGCAACCACTCACTGACCGCACCAGAGCATTCTAGACCAGTGCTGTCATCGCATGACCTCATCAGAACCAGCTGGAACATTCTAGAACACTGCTGTCATATGGACAGTGGGATGCAGAAAACAGTGGTCATACTGACTCAGCTCTGAAACAGTTTGTGTGCGTCCGTGTGTGTGTGTGTGTGTGTGTGTGTGTACGTGTGTGTGTGTGTGTGTACGTGCGTGCGTGTGTGTGGTCAGAGGGCTGCAGTTGGCAGAGGCAAAAAGATGTGCAAAATTTTCAACCATCATAGAGGGCCTACAAACATAGAATAGATTAGATTATAGGGGGCATGCAAACATAGAATAGATTAGATTATAGGGGGCATGCAAACATAGAGACGGAGATGTGTTGTTGATTTGTTGATCCTTAAGTGTTGAGTTTTAAACATGGAAGGACCTGTTGATCCTTAAGTTAAAGCAACACCAAAGAACTTTTCCTCTGTCGCATGCACGCTATTTGTTTATCCAGCACCGGCTTTGCAAATAACGATGTCAGACAAGGTAGAATATGTTCCATGATTTTATGAAAGTACGATGTATTGCAACATCAGATGCAAGTCAAATTTGTAGTTTCTTATGTGTCATTCCATCGAACTACAGATCCGCTACCCGATCTGGCAAACTTACATAGTGCGGTTATAGCTGATAGAGGGCCGCGAAGCGAATGCAGAAGTGCCGTTCACCCTGTTACGAGTTGATGAACCACTGAAACGATTTTGGAAACATTATTTTAAGGTACAAAAAACTCTTTGGTGTTGCTTTAAGTGTTGAGTTTTAAACATGGAAGGACCTGTAAAAGTCTGTGAGCCATGTAGCCCTGCACCTTGTCAATGACTCAAAGTATTTAACTTTGCAAGCACAGGTGAGAACAGCACAGGTGAGAGCAGCACAGGTGAGAACAGCACAGGTGAGAACAGCACAGGTGAGAACAGCACAGGTGAGAGCAGCACAGCAGCACAGGTGAGAACAGCACAGGTGAGAACAGCACAGCAGCACAGGTGAGAGCAGCACAGGTGAGAACAGCACAGGTGAGAACAGCACAGCAGCACAGGTGAGAGCAGCACAGATGAGAACAGCACAGCAGCACAGGTGAGAACAGCACAGGTGAGAACAGCACAGCAGCACAGGTGAGAGCAGCACAGGTGAGAACAGCACAGGTGAGAACAGCACAGCAGCACAGGTGAGAGCAGTACAGGTGAGAACAGCACAGGTGAGAGCAGCACAGATGAGAACAGCACAGCAGCACAGGTGAGAGCAGCACAGGTGAGAGCAGCTGCAAGGCATTTCTGCCTGACGCACTTCCGCCAGTGCCATTGGAGTGGCACAGCAGCACAGGTGAGAACAGCACAGGTGAGAGCAGCACAGGTGAGAACAGCACAGGAGCACAGGTGAGAGCAGCACAGGTGAGAGCAGCTGCAAGGCATTTCTGCCTGACGCACTTCCGCCAGTGCCATTGGAGTGGCTGCAGGGTCTTCACTAGGGAGCCGCCACCCTTCCCAGATGTTCCGCTCCTTTAACCCCGGAACATCTCCAGGTGGTGGAACATCTCCAGGTGGTGGAACAGGGGCAGGAACATCTCCAGGTGGTGGAACGTCTCCCTGTTGCCCTCTGCAGCTGATCCTAGAATCCATCTCTCCCCAAAGCCTTGTGCTTGTCTGATAGGTCTGCAGTTTAGAGCCTTCCCAGGCTTTTCACAGCTTTTAAGCCTTTACGTGTGTGAGTGTGAGTGTATGTGTGTGTGTGTGTGTTGTGTGTGTGTGTGAGTGAGAGTGTGTGTGTGTGTTTTGTGTGTGTGAGTGTGTGTTTTGTGTGAGTGCGTGTGTTTTGTGTGTGTGTGAGTGAGTGTGTGTGTGAGAGTGTGTGTGTTTTGTGTGTGAGTGTATGTGTGTGTGAGAGAGTGTGTGTGTGTTTGTGTGTGTGTGTGTGTGTGTGTGTTATATGTGTGTGTTTTGTGTGTGTGTGTGTGAGTGTGTGTGTTTTGTGTGTGTGTGTTTTGTGTGTGAGTGTGTGTGTGTGTGTTTTGTGTGTGTGTGTGTGTGTTTTGTGTGTGAGTGTGTGTGAGTGTGTTGGTGTGTGTGTGTGTGTGTTGTATGTGTGTGTGTGTGTTTTGTGTGTGTGTGAGTGAGTGTGTGTGTGAGAGTGTGTGTGTTTTGTGTGTGAGTGTATGTGTGTGTGAGAGAGTGTGTGTGTGTTTGTGTGCGTGTGTGTGTGTGTGTGTTATATGTGTGTGTTTTGTGTGTGTGTGAGTGAGTGTGTGTGTGTGTGAGTGTGTGTGTGTTTTGTGTGTGTGGTGTGTGTGTGTGTGTTTGTTTTGTGTGTGTGTGAGTGAGTGTGTGTGTGAGAGTGTGTGAGTGTGTGTGTTTTGTGTGTGTGTGTGTGTGTGTGTGTGTGTGTATGAAGCTGTAGACTTTGTAGTGGAAATTGTCCCCTGAACTGCAGAACCCTGTCCCTAGAGACTCCAGCACCACAAAGAGAAGAGGGGATAGAGAGAGGAGAGAGGAAGGGAAGAGATGGAGAGAGAGGGAAGAGAGGAAGAGAAAAGGGATAGAGAGAGGGGGAATAGAGGAAGAGAAAAGGGGATAGAGAGAGGGGGAGAGAGGAAGAGGCCCCCCATGCTGTTGGCAGGCTTTCATGCACCATAGAGGGCCTCAGACGAAAGGCCTGGCTGGTTGCACAAAACACCCAGCAGGATTTATGATTTATAGGCATTATATAGGCTTTTTATATATATATTGCCTATATTTTATTATATGGGCTTTTTATAGGCATTATATAGGCTTTTTATATATATATATTGCCTATATTTTATTATATGGGCTTTTTATAGGCATTATATAGGCTTTTTATATATATTGCCTATATTTCATATAGGATTTTTATAGGCATTTTATAGGCTTTAGATTATTGTTAATTTTTCGATATGTTAACTTTGCCTGAGACATGTGTATTCAAATTCAAATTGTGTTTTGATATAAGGTAATCAAAAGGATCTCTCTCTGGGTGGGTTTTCTGTAGAAGTATCTCACTACATTAGGTTATAGGTATGACCATTTTCAGCTGTGCATCTCACTGGTGATGCGTTGATCTAATGACTGGTGATTCGTCGATCTCATGATTGGTGATTTGTTGATTTCACCTCTGGTGATGCGTAGATGTCATGATTAGTGATTGATCTCACCACTATATACAATATATATGAGGCAGTCGTGACCTACTGGTTAGGGCTTCGGGCTTGTAACCGGAGGGTTGCCAGTTCTAACCCCGACCAGAATAGCTGAACTTGAGCAAGGCACCTAACCCCTCACTGCGTCGGGATTAGTGTGCTTCACCTCACTGTGTGTTCACTGTGTGCCGAGTGTGTTTCACTAATAAATGGGATAAATGCATAGTAATGCAAAGTATACTTATACTTAATTCGCACAACAGTCTCATTCTACTCAGTCCAGATTAGCATAGCAAGAAAGTTTCGATTTTCTCTATCTGGTACACACATACAGTTAAAAACAAAATTATTCATATACCTGGCAAATTCTCTTGACCAATTGTTTGTTTGTTCTGACTGAAAATGACACTGCCACATGCCAAAAGGTTGTAAAACAATGTGGTAGAAACATGGAATTAAAAAAGCATTTTTATCTTTTTTAACATTTATATGAAAAATGGCGTGTCCAAAATTATTCATACCCATTTTAAATAATCAATGGAAACATCTTTATTTGCCATCACAGCTCTGATTGATTAATCACCACTATGTGGATACTGTTTTTAGAATTGATTTAGATTAAGTGTTAGTATATGTATTTTAGTATATTTAGCGTATTCTTTATCTTCTACTGTCCTTATTGCTTAGTTGTGTTTTTATATTATATACTTTTAATTACTTTTTCTGCTGTTAGTGAATGTGTGTGTGTTGTCTGTATGCTACTGAGACCTTGAATTTCCCCTGAGGATCAATAAAGTATCTATCTATCTATCTAAAATGGTTCTTATAATACCCAGAGCCGGACAGTATGGAGTACATTTACTTGAGTACAGTACTTGAGTACAATTTTGAGGGATCTGTACTTTACTCGAGTATCATTTTTGGGGAGTACTCATGGCTTTACTCAAGTACATTTGAGAGGCAAATATTGTACTCTTTACTCCACTACATTTCTATCCATAACCGTGAGTAGCCGTTACTTCTTCTAAAAAAAGGAAAAAATAAAAATCTCGGAAACCCTCAAGTTGTTGTTTCCCTCTCAAACGTGATTGGATTGGAAAAGATCAAGTGACAGTCCAACTTAAGAAACTGCGCAGCAATAAAGCAGCTGGGCCTGACAGACTGTGCCCAAGGCTACTCAAGGCCTGTGCTGCTGAACTGGGGGAGCCACTGAAGCACATCTTCAATTTGAGCCTACGCCTTGGACAAGTTCCAACACGGTGGAAGACATCATGTCTCACCCCTGTCTCTAAGAAGCCACACCCTAGTGAGCTTAATGACTACAGACCTGTCGCTCTTACATCACATGTGATGAAGACAATGGAGCAACTGGTCTTAGGTATGCTCAGACCCCAGGTACGCCATGCACTAGACCCGTTACAGTTTGCATACCAGGAGAAAGTGGGCGTGGACGATGCCATCACTTATCTTCTACACAGGACACATTCCCACCTGGACAAGGGGAAGAGTGCTGTGAGAATCATGTTCTTTGATTTCTCAAGTGCTTTTAACACCATCCAGCCCCTCATTGGGAGACAAGCTCTTGCAGATGGGTGTGGACGCTCACCTGGTAACCTGGATTACAGATTACCTGACCGAGCGACCACAGTTCGTCAGACTGAAAAACTGTCTCTCTGACACTGTGATCTGCAGCACCGGAGCGCCACAGGGAACTGTGCTCTCTCCAGTCCTGTTCACCCTGTACACATCTGACTTCTGCAACAACACCGAGTCATGCCACATGCAGAAGTTTTCTGATGATACTGCAATTGTGGGGTGTATCAGGAACGGGCAGGAGGAGGAGTACAGGAGCCTGGTGGAGGACTTTGTGCAGTGGTGCAAACTCAATCATCTTCAACTTAACACTTCAAAGACCAAGGAGATGGTGGTGGATTTCCGCAGGTCTAAGCCCACTCTGCTACCAGTCCACATTGATGGGGTCAATGTGGAGGTGGTTAGCACCTACAAGTATCTGGGTCTCCACCTGGACAATAAACTGGACTGGTCAGCCAACACTGATGCACTCTACAAGATAGGGCAGAGCAGGCTGTACTTCCTGAGGAGGCTGCGGTCCTTCAATGTGTGCAGTAAGCTCCTCAGGATGTTCTACCAGTCTGTTGTTGCCAGCGTCCTCTTCTATGCAGTAGTATGCTGGGGAGGAAGCACAAAGAAGAAGGATGCGGGGCGACTTGACAGGCTGGTAAGGAAAGCTGGCTCTGTAGTGGGAGCTGAGTTGCAGTGCATCACTTCAATGGACCCTGAACAAACTGATCAACATCTTGGACAATGAGTGTCACCCACTCCACAGCACTATTGTTAAGCCTGATCAGCTGGAGACTTCGCTCACTGCCTTGCACAACAGACAGACTGAGGAAGTCATTTGTCCCCAGGGCCATTGAACTGTTCAATGCTTCACTTAAGGGAAGAGGAGAAATAGACTTCTCTGCATAGTCTGTCTGCCTCTTCACCCCCTCCATGTTTGGTACTGTCTGTCCACTAGCCACTTGTACCACTGTCTTTATGCCTCACTGTTTGCGTGCTATATTAGCACATTAGCACATATGCATAACCCCCCCCCTCCATGCCACAGCCGAACTGTGGCCACACTTATACATTTTCTTAAATAGTTAAATATATAGGTATATAGACTTTACTTTATTTCTGCATTGTTGCACTGTTGGACTTACTCATTTGCACTATCACCATGACCACTATCACCATTGCACTACCACCATGACACTCATTCACACAGAGCACCTTAGAGCACCTTACCTTACCTTACTATGCACAGAGAATCACAGGCTCAGTCCCTGCCTCAGTCATTGCAAGCGCCTCTGATTTATTAATCACCACTATGTGGATACTGTTTTTAGAATTGATTTAGATTAAGTGTTAGTTAGTATAATTTGTATTTTTGTAATTTGTATTTTAGTATATTTTTATATATTGTATTAAGTGTTAATTTTAGTATATTTAGCATATTCTTTATCTTCTACTGTCCTTACTGCTTAGTTGTGTTTTTATATTATATACTTTAATTACTCTTTCTGTTGTTGAAGAATGTGTTTGTGTTGTATGTATGCTGCTGCCATCCCGGGAATGTGCCAACCCGTGGCCCCACCTCGCCAGACTATTTAAATTTTCTGAACAAGTTAATGACAGTTTTCGCTTCAAGTGTTTCAATTACAAAATAGTATTTTATATTTGAAATACATATTTTACATACATGTATTAGAAATACTGCCCATCCCTGGGAACATGGTAAAATGACAAAAATGACAATGACTTGATTTTACTTTCAATTCCTTTTACATTCTCCAAGGTATTAACATTAACATTTTTCATAACTCCATGTAGGACGTTTCTGTACATAAATGTAAGCACTGTGGCAGTAGTAATGCAATATTTAGAAAATGTAGGCTACTCTTGTACTCTTGATACTCAAGTACTTTTAAAAACAAGTACTTCAGTACTTTTACTTAAGTAGACATCTGTTGTACTTTTACTTATACTTGAGTAAAATTTAGCAAAGGGTATCTGTACTTTTACTCAAGTAATGAAGCTGTGTACTCTGTCCGCCTCTGATAATAACCAAGCCTCTCCATTAGTTTATGTTAATGTATAACCAGATAAACACTTTTTGCAACACACTCAGCTGAACTGCCTTTTGCATGTGATTTGTTTCTTTTGTATTTTGTTATTAAGATATGAATTTTTTTTTTGTTATTATGATATGAATTTTGTTATTATTATGAATTCTCAATTCCATACAAATTTTAGTAAACATATTTTTTCAGAAAGTAGTTTTCTTAGAAAGTCACAGGACACAGACAAACTCCGATAGACCAATTCAGCAGTTTATTAACGCAAGTCTGAATGAATACTTGAGTGTTGGATACACACCCTCAAACCACAGGACACAGTCCACTCTCATTGGCTCCTAACGCAGCCAGCTGATACATTAAACTCATGTATGTGCCTCAGCCCATCACTGTGTTTGTGTGTTTTGCACATCTTTCAGTTCAGATGGCTCTCCAAATGATGCCCTACATGTGAGTGATGAGCCAATGAGCTGTTGGCGTTGGAGAGTGATGAGCCAATGAGCTGTTGCCGTTGGAGACTGAGGGCAGAACACAGCACAGCAACTATAAAAAATACAGGAAGAACCCGTATAGCACAAAGTAAAAATAAAACTAGTACAAATCTGAGCGTAAAAAAACAGTTTAAAATCAGAGTACAAATCTGAGCGTAATTCCCCCATGATGTTCACCACATACTGAACACACTGAACAAAAGGCCCCATGCGGCGAAACACATCACCTCACCACACACTGCACCTCACAGAGTCTAACAAACACAAACTGCACCTCAAGGAGCTTAACAAACACACACTGCACCTCAAGGAGCTTAACAAACACAAACTGCACCTCAAGGAGCTTAACAAACACACACTGCACCTCACAGAGTCTAACAAACACACACTGCACCTCAAGGAGCTTAACAAACACACACTGCACCTCAAGGAGCTTAACAAACACTCACTGCATCTCACAGAGTCTAACAAACACACACTGCATCTCATGGAGTTTAACAAACACACTGCACCTCATGGAGTTTATCGGGGTGGGTCAGGTCTCTCAACTCTGCTGAAGGTCTGCAGGTGAACCTGTATACGGATAAGGGGCTTTGTCTCAGGGCACTGGGAGCCTGTTGATGAACATGAACATGTTTAGAAGTGTGCTGCTAGCATGAGGGTGAACATGAACATGTTTAGAAGTGTGCTGCTAGCATGAGGGTGAACATGAACATGTTTAGAAGTGTGCTGCTAGCATGAGGGTGAACAAGAACACATTTAGAAGTGTGCTGCTGGTCTGGTGAACTCTGTGGGGATGCTGTTAAACTACTGAAGTGTGCTGCTGGTCTGGTGACTACTGGGATGCTGTTAAACTACTGACGGTACCTGGTGGGGCCCTGGTCAAAATCACTCACTTTGAAGGACTCTTATTAGGATGCATATTTACCATTGTCTACAGTGGCACAAGCTAGGCTGTGTAGAAAGCAACGTAATGTTGGACATATACAATTATGTTTTCAGACATATTCTATAACGGCTAAGTAAACAAAGCATGTGGAGCTTTTCTGTGCTGAGGTTGTAGTACTTTCAGAGACAGATGTTGGAGCAAATCTTATGATTACAGAAGCACATCATAACATATCTAACAAGATAAACTATGTGGCCATTTATACATGAGGC
>NW_027468837.1:41421370-41438870 GCF_046254945.1 Alosa pseudoharengus
AGACCTTACCGAACAGAAAGGTGTAAATCAGTCCCCTGTACAGTTAGCCGTTCCAGACTAATCCCGTTTTGAATTTGCAGTAAATTTCAACATACATGGATGTCTCCAAATTTGGGATTAAGTTTTACACTGTGTTTAAATTGTTCCACATTATTTCATAACGGGCCAAATACAAAACAAATATTACAAATGTCGCCTAGATATCGGTAAATCAGAGGACAGCTGACTGTAAGAGTTTGTGAAAGTAGCCTTAATGATCGATCACAAAATGCTAAGCATGCATCTAGGCTATTTGAGTTTCTTAAAGCTGAGCTGTGCTTAAATTGTTCAATACATGATTTCATAACAGGCCAAATATAAAATAAATGTTAAATATAGCCTAGATATCTGAAAATATTAGATGATCAGATGATTTACAGTTATATGTAATATGTCATGTTTTATGTTTTTGTATACAGTGATGCAGGTCTACTGCAGTGAATACAACTTTGATCATTTTTATAGCCTACTACTGTATAGTTAACTTTGGCCTTGGTGCCCTGACATGTGGCCTTTGTGCCCCCCACCAAATATGCCCAACTGAAGGCCAAGTGGCCTTGCCCCTAAAATGGTGAAATTCCAAGCCTGATTGTGGGTATGGCCCGTTATGTACTTCACCTCAAGCCTGAAGTATTTTTTGTAGCTCAAACAAATGTTTTCAAAATTGTGCAGTATAGTTGCTTGCCACATTGTAATTGACTCATATTTGTGCATTCATTCAATTAAGGTGATTGAGTTTTAGTTAAAGAAACAGTTCATGAAGCATCCTACAAATGCAGGCTCATTTAACACAGAAAAAGGGTAGCCTGTCATACACTATGCCTGTTATTTTAGTTGGCTTTACATTCTGCTATGTTGCACATAGTTGTTCAGGTACAATGTTTTATCATTTGTGAAGAAGTCAAATTTGCCCTATTTGTTGTGGGCATTGTCAAGATTATCTCAGGGAGAGTGTAATCCAAACTGTTGTTTGAGACAATTAAAAAAATAAAAAATAAACATGGCACTTTTTCCCTAAATTAAGTTGAAGTATTTTTCTTATTTTGCACAGACAATGTTAACATTTGGAAAGCCTTGTTGCATTCAAGAATGCATCCAGTGGGGCATCACAATAACATTAAGCATGTTGTGTTAATTCCACAACAGGAGATATGTAATGTTACCTAAATTAGTTTTGAGGAAAAATAACCCACATATCGACATCGGCATCGGCTGATATCGGAATCGAAATTTGAGAGTTGGACAATATCGGCATATCGGATATCGGCAAAAAAGCCAATATCGGACATCCCTATATATAAGTGTTTATAACATATTCATAATTTAACACCAGTCACACAAACACACTAAACAGGCTAAAGAGAGCACGTGTGCACACACACACACACACACACACACACACACACCTGGCCCCTTGGCGCGGCGTGTGAGCAGGACGATGGCCAGCAGCACAAGAGCAAGCAGCAGCAGTGTTGCCAGGATGTAGCCCAGCTGCTGCAGGAAGTGAGCTCGCTGGTCAGGCAGGATGACGTTGATGACCCGCGGACCGTCCACCACGCCGGAGTCTACACACACAACGGAACACCACACACACACACATCACATTAGGGCAGGACATCAGCCTCCCGGTAACACACACACACACACACACACCACACACACTCACACATACACACACACACACACACACACTCACACACACTCAAACACACACACACACACACACACATACACACACACACACACCACACACTCACACACACACACTCAAACAAACACACACACACACATACGCATAACTAATAGCAGTTAGATGGGCTGGTGACTGAGGTAAAGTTAGTGAATTGTTGGTCAGTAAATAAAGCTGCAGCTCCTTTGATTGGAGCTGTATCTTGTGTGTGCCTGCAGTTGCTCACAACTAGCCTGCCATAAAGACACACACTCACACACACACACACACACTACCATAAGGGAGAGCTGGGACGATTTAAACACTTTTTAAATGTAATTTACAAATAGATCGTGCCACACTGAAAGCTAATATTTTGTCACTAGCAACTTACATCTGTCCTCTATCAAATACAGTTGCATTTTCAGCTTTGAACAAAATCATTCACGAATTAAGTAAGTATAAGTATATACTCTTTTGATCCCGTGAGGGAAATTTGGTCTCTGCATTTATCCCAATCCGTGAATTAGTGAAACACACTCAGCACACAGTGAACACACAGTGAGGTGAAGCACACACTAATCCCGGCGCAGTGAGCTGCCTGCAACAACAGCGGCGCTCGGGAAGCAGTGAGGGGTTAGGTGCCTTGCTCAAGGGCACTTCAGCCGTGCCTACTGGTCGGGGTTCGAACCCTCCGGTTACAAGTCGGAAGCGCTAACCAGTGGGCCACGGCTGCCCCCAATTATGTCAACAATAGGGGAACGTGTGTCATGTTTCCTTCCCTCCACGAGTGTTTATCACAACAAACTTCCAAGATGTCGAGGGCAGCTGTATGCTCTCATCAGACGAGTAAAACGGTAAAAAAGTTCAAAAGCTCAAGTGTTGTGCCACTTATCCTACACATTTGGTAGATTCAGCGGAGAACCTGTGAGAGTAGGCCTGCGAAAAGGCACCGCAGATCCACAAGTCTAGCTGGATTATTTATGTTTGCAGTAGTGCTGTCAAACGATTAAAATTTTTAATCACGATTAATCGCTGAATTCCTATAGTTAATCACGATTAATCACATATTTTATCATATGATTAAAATTCTATTATTTTGCATTTATGAACTTTCCAGGAGTCCATATTAACAATAAAGCAAGTATTGTTTATCTTGATTAGGATTCAAATGAAAGCAAAGCAAGTTACTTTATTAACTGAACTTTAAGACATAGGTCTATTTGATTATTTCAAATTAAATTTCAAAAGATGTGCATCAGACCTGAGGCAACACAATATATTCTTCAGAAATATAGCTGATATAAACTGAAATAAATGCTACTGCAGAAGTGCATACACAAAATGTAGGCCTACACACATTATAAAGGGCATAACAAACAGAAAATATTATATTCATACTATATTCATTATCTTTGAGTTCAGTTGAAAATAAGGAACTTTTCAACATGAGTGCATTGCCATTTTATAGGCTTACAGTCTATAGTGCACTGTCACTTGCCACACACATCAACGCCGAAGTTTGTAACAGGCAAACACTGGATGAACAATGGATTTTATGGAGCAGCGACCAAATATAACTGAATCGTGATTTACACAGCTGCAAAGTGCGATGCTGGTGTGCGGAGTTGTATTGAAAAGAATGGAATCTAATGTAAATGACTGTCGAAAGCAGAGTGCATCGCAAATAGTAGCAGCCAAAGAGGAATGTTGATAACAGAACAAGTGACGGTGATAAAATCTTTGGCGGCACACAACTAATGCGTCAGCCTAGGCTACTACTCTTTGTAGTGTGTGCAGCATGCCTTTACGTAGCCTACTAACGGCGCATCATCATAAAGATACATTTGATCTGCATCTGCATCACGCCCCATTTTAGCGGAAAACACATTAACATTATGGGCCCTATTTTAATGGTCTAAAACGGAAGTGTATTTGCGCAAAAACGCAATTCACTTTGTGGGCGGATCTCGGGCGCTGATGCTATTTTACCGGCGGGATATTTGATTGTTGCGCCCGACACAAATCTAAAATGGGGTTGTCTGAAGTGGCATCGGCATGCAGTTCAACATCACGTCTCCTTAAGTCCTCTAACATTTCCTAATTTATGTCATCAACACATCAGCGATTCGTGAAAATGTGTACGCTAGATTTATGCCTATTTTTTCACATGGACACCACACTGATTTCCCTCGAGTGGTAATATTTTTCTTTGAAATTATGTATGGTTTACAGAAATGGGAATTACATTGTATAGATGAGAGGAGCTAAGTGTGCGTTGCGCAGCACAGGCGGCCAAGTGTAGCAGGGTAGCTTGTGCTTTCCCTGTTTCCCTCTGGCAGCTGCCAGATTGGAGGTGGGTACGTTAATGAAGGGGGCGGCCCTTACATTGAGTATATTTATACGGCTAGATATCAGCTGACAGTGCGTCTTCCGTTCTCCCATTGTCGCTGGAGGAGCTAGCTTCCGTGTTTGGGTGGCTTGTGGGCAGTTTGGTTTGGCCTTGCTGGAGCTAGGTTTACTGCTTGGGTCTCTTGCATCGTTCTACTACAAGAGCACATCTTCGCTTGGCAGTGGACTGTTTGCACGTCCAGCCTTGGG
Organism: Alosa pseudoharengus; assembly: GCF_046254945.1. Classification (NCBI taxonomy): domain Eukaryota; kingdom Metazoa; phylum Chordata; class Actinopteri; order Clupeiformes; family Clupeidae; genus Alosa; species Alosa pseudoharengus. The sequence continues at coordinate 41,425,680 of NW_027468837.1, forward strand.
CGTTTATTCACTGGAATCGTGCCATTAAGCACTGTTCGGTAGCCCTTCCTGTCATGTTCTTGGATTAGCTGTGCTTCCAGATGGTGAAGTTTAACTGAAGCCTGTGCGGTGCTCCAGATTGTGGCTGCACATAGGCCTCGCCGCTGCTGCTTTGTTTCCACATAAATTCTACCGTAGGCTAACCTTTGACCTTTGCTGTCCAGTCAGGTAGCTTCCCCCCCGGCCGTGCCACCTGGGAAGCCGCTTGCCGTACAGTATACTGTGTATTCTATGTGTTATGACTGCATGTTCTAACGTGTCCAAATGATACTGGGCTAGACTGTACTCGCCTCTATCACCACCGCCTGTTGCTATATGGTTTAGGCCTACTTTTGTGTCCATTGTCTTCACGCTGTGTGTTTTGTTTGTTTATTTTCTTTTTTTCATTTCACTCTCCTAAATAGGAGAGTTGATTGTATGTGCGCGTGTGTGTGCGCGTGGTTGGGGTGCATGTGCTTGTGAGTGTGTGAGTGTGTGTGTCTGCGGTTGAGGTGCATGCTTGTGTGTGTTCGTCTGCGGTTGAGGTGCATGTTTGTGTGTGTTCGTCTGCGGTTTAGGGTGCATGTGCATGTGTGTGTGCGTGGGCCTTGGAATCTTGTGATTGTGTCTTGCAGTGGACCATTGGGGCAGTATGCAGGGACCTCCCGCCTAGTACTAAGTGGAAGGCCCAGGGCTCTGTGTGCATAAAAGCTAAGTGTCCTAAACATTGTCGTATGCTATGTCCAACTAGCCATTTTGTGACCTCCCTGCCCTCACTAAACATTGTTGCCCTTCTCTTTTTCTCTCCCTTGGTGTGTGTGGAAGACAGGAGCTGTTTGACCTCGAGCAGTGGGTCGGTGGTGGAGCCCTTTCCTCACTGGTCTTCTATTTTGTGCACATCCAGGGTTTTTCTTTTTTTCTTTTGTATTTTGCTCTTGCTGTATTCACGTGTGGTGTGGTTTTGGACCCGTCCCCCTCCTCTTCAGTCTACCCCTGCCGTGGTAAGCTACAGTCCTGTTCTCCCCACACTATCCAGCTGAGTAGTCTCTCCGGGCCCTGCGCCCCCATGGTCCACACATCTTATAACATCTTATAACTGCTCATATCCGCTTGTTTTAAGGAGTGATCACTCTGTTAGTACTTTGTCAATCTCTTAATAAAAAGACTTGTATTTTTTTGTAAATCACGTCTTCAGTCTTTTGATGTATGCGAACCTGTGTCATTGGTTGAGAGTAACCACCCTTTAAAACTAAACTTCTTGGGGCGCAATCCCCTAGATGGCGTAGTCGTCTAGAATCAATAACCCCTCAGCTCTGCCACATTTTGGCGTAGTCGGCAGGATACATCAAGGTACTAAGACGTGGTTCCCATTTTTGTGGTATTGTTAGGACGCACCTGGTCTTATTTGTGTATGTATGGAATACTTTTCCCTTTTCTTCTGTGTATGAATGGTGGATGTGCCTTTAAGTTTTCTTTAGAAACAAAGCAGCAGTGGCCCTTCCCAGAATTGAAGCTCGCCGTCTGGAGGGCGGCTCCTCCAGTACAAGGTTTGCAGGACCGCTTCTAGCTGCAGTGAGCGTAAGTTAAATCCCTTACTTTTTGGTCATGGAGGAAGACTTACAGGAACTCAGGGACCTGGTTGCACAGCTTAAAGCTGAGAATGAGCGGCTGAGGCTTGAACGAACAGCAACTCCCCAGCCTGACTCAGGCCGCTCTAGTGATCCCCCGCCTCCGGCAGACCCTCTAGCAGCCACTCCAGCTGAGGGTCCTAATGCGACAGCATCCCGAGTGAATGATGGTGGTCAGGCCCTTGGCTCTGAGAGGTTGGTCTTTGTCCCCCGTGACCGCAAATGTCCAAGTTTCAGTGCTAAGTCAGGCATTAGCGTAACAGAGTGGGTAGAGGAAGCACAAGCCTGTATGCGCGTCCGGCGCCTCTCCACCGTTGATCAGGCTGACTTTTTGTTCGACCACCTTGTGGGAGAAGCGAGGGAGGAGATAAAATATCGCCCTCTTGAAGACCGTAGAGATCCTGATAAGATTATTAGCATCCTAACAGAGTTGTATGGGTGTTCTCAGTCATATATATCCCTTCAGGAGGCATTCTTCTCCCGTAAACAGCAGGAGGGAGAAACCTTGCAGGAGTTTTCTCTGGCACTACTGAGTTTAAAGCTACCTTGTGTAAGAACTTCTCCCATCTAGCGGTGAAATTCTATATGACAACCAACTGAATATTACTTTCTAGCCCCTCCCATTCCGAGCGCATTTTAACTCCTACGGTGGCCGTTTCATGCCAAAGTTAACATTGCTTCCAGTACTACGACTTTGTCCGGTGTTCCTTCCAGTTATAAGGTTACTTTAGAAAACAATTACACATTGCATTTAGTTATATAGCCAGTAAACATGTTGGGTATGACCTCTATGTAAAGTGAATAGCCTAGTTTTACGTTTTCATTATTTTGGTAGGCTACTATTTCATTGCTAGCATCAGCTATCAGGTTCCCAAACGAATGCATGCTAATGTTATAGTACAGTAGATTCAGTGCTATCGTTATTCTGTATGTGCGAGATTAATAGTGTAAAGGCAATGTTTACAGCGTAGCCTACTATTTTTCTCAGTGAGCAGAGTCAGAGATCAGTCGATGCAACGGAGGTGCAAGGGAAAGGTAAAGGAAGAGGGAAAGGTAAAGAAAAGCCAAGAGCCGGTGGCAGAGGATCGATGAGACCTCCTAGGCAAAGAAAAAGTAAGACTCCAAAAGATGACGAGGAGAGACTGGAAGAACTTCAAAGACAAAGGAGAGAAGCAACGGAGGTTTGTGTTTTTAATATATTTCTCTGAACAGTATCAATGTCAATGACACCGAAATTAGCTCGGAAGCTGCACCAGGCACGTTCGTTTGCGTTGCGTCTGCTGCAGAAAAAAAATAGACCATTCATCTAAAATTGATTTTACGCGTTGTGAACGGAACGCTTCAGTCACGCGCTTGGTGTAGCTTCCCTGCCTGTTTGTATCTCAATTGTTTGTAGCAATTTCTAGCTGTTGCCAGTCAACTGCATGATGCGAGTTGTCTCCCAGTGAAATCACGACACATAATTACGTTATGGTCTATAGAAAATGTTACACAACATTTTCACCTTTTCATTGTCCATACACATACATAGTATTCATCATTTTGTGTGAACACTTGAAAAATGACACAGAGTAGGCTACTATTACTACTACTCTGCTAACAATCTAACTTTGCTACCTAAACAAGCCTATCTGATCTTATTTCTTGTGTCTTATTTCTTCAGACTTGTGGATGGAATGAGCCTGCAAGAGCACAGGAACCTCACCACACAGTTGCTATAGTGAGGCAGCCAGGTCTGGTGTTTGATGCATCAGTGCAGACATGTCGTCCCCCCACCTGTGCCAGGGATGCCTTGGTGTAGTTGTACACACTGCAGAGACATGCCAATCGATCAGAAGAGAAAATGCTGTGGACAAAACCCTGCCACCTGTGTGAGCCTTCTGCCTCACTACACACAGCACTGCCTAGATGAAGGTTTTCTCCAGATTCACAGGCAGTACATCACAGACATCACAGCATTAGGCCATGTAAGAGAGCCAGGTGATGACAATAGAGTTCAGATATGCTACCTACAGACATTTCATTTTCTGGCAGCATGGGTCTCTAGGACAGGGTAATAGAAGAGTGATCCCAAGCTGTGTGTGTAGGATAAGGGATAAATTCCCTGACCCTCAGGGACATCTCTGGAATTTATTTCACCTTCCTATAATGTTGTAATGTTGTGTTATTGTAAATAGTTTTGTATTAGTGTTCTTGTACTGCCTGTTCCTTTTAAAACTGTATTTAATTTATTTTACACCGGTACATCGCTATATTTTGCTTTCATGAAAATAAAAACTTTTAGAATTGATAAGAGACTGTTCATGCTGTACCTCATACATTACATCCACAAACTTATAATTAAAAAAGGAGTTGTGGTAATTTACCATTTTGAAACACCAAATGACAGTAACATGGTCAACAATGTTATTTGCAATATATTTATTTACAGAAATTAACAAATTATGGTATTTACACATGAACCCTTCCTTTTTGTATGGTGCCTTTGAAGCAACATGGGCCATCATTCTAAATTTGCAGTCTCCTGGAAAGCTGATCCTGTGGAAGACATGCAGTGTCGTTAGACATACACGCCATTTTATATAGTTCAACATATTGTTACTAATCTGTATAGTGCTATTTTGCCTAGACTGAGTTACAGGCAAGGTTACAATGAAGGCATGCACGTGCATCACATAACAAGACCATTGAATTTCGTCCACATCCTCCTCCACGATGCTCATGTCATGTAGGCTTTGTAAAAAATATATATAAATGCTTATATCATGAAAATATACAATAGAGAATGTCATCGGGTATAGACATTATGAGCATTGATGGGTTACCTCTGTTCAAGGTTCTCAATTTCAGGGGCTTCTGCAATTGCGCCAAGATGCTCATCTGAAATGAATAAGCAGAGCGTTTCACAACATATAACAGTACATAAAATGGTAAACACCAAGATATTAAAAATATACTTTCAGTTATTATCAAACAACAATCACATAGAATCAACAATTGTTTTCATGCAGTGAAAAACGTTCAGACAATTTAGTAGGCTACGTCTACAATTAATAAGACTACAGGACAGGCCTCAGGATGTGAACGTCACCCTTGGAATTGGCTACACTAGCATTATCAGATTAGGATATATTTAGGCTACAAAGCAAAAGCAATGAAAAATAACTACAATTTAGTGCCCTTTGCCTGTGATCCGTCATAGCAGATTTATGTTACAATCCTTTTTCATCGACGCGAGGAAAAGTATCCCAGACGTCATTCTAGCGTTATGGACAACCATGCTATACTAAGCCAAGCAACTATAAAACTTCGAATTTACACCATAGACTGTATGTTTACACGAATAGGCCAAATTACCTGTCGAGGAGAAAGCAGGCAATTTCGGCGTCCCTTTTAAAATCCTTGCTCCTCACGAGCTCTTTCCATCTTAGAAAAGCCACTCCAATATTGACTTTGGTCTGTTGTTTTTCCGGTCGCGTTGGCGTTTTAATTCTCTTTTTCGCTTCCTTGGCGACTCCTTTTCATGTCCTCGAGAATAGTTGTAATCCTCCATTTTCAACAGACTTTCAAATCTGCCGGCAGTCGCGAGTAGACTGATCATGCAATGAGTGTTGCCTACAAGCGCGAAAGGCGGAGCTGAATTTCCAGGAATGTCCCTCGTTGGCGAATGTATTTCAAAGATGGAGGCGCATCATGGATTCAGCCATTTGCGCGACTCGCGCGTATGTATTTGGAATAGCAGATTCTACACTTACGAGAATACTTTGATTAGTAAGTGGAAATAATTACACATGAATGAGCACATATTTTTGAAAGAACAAATGGGTTTTTGCTAAGAATTAACTCAAAAAAGTACACAATGTAGCTTTAATGGACAAAGTTAAGAGGCAAGCTCCTCATGCAGTACTCAATGCTGATGTCTTATTGCGCGACCAATTTGCAGAGCACGTTTTGGACGGAGCTCTGCGGAGAGAGTTGAAGCAGTTGATACGCCGCCAGCCACTACTGACACTGATAGAACTCAGGGCTGAGGCTATTAGGTGGGAACGGGAGGGTTTACCAGGAGGCGCTAGGAGCCGTAGCCATTCTCTTCCTTCCACCTACGGTATTCAGTATGCAGTTCAAGGAACCACACAAGCTCCAGCTGGTAGCGCGCCCCAGCAGTCAGAGCTAGACGAGTTAAAACAGATCTTAAAGCAGCAACAACGGCAGTTAGACCAGATGACTCAGAGCATTGCACAGTTGCGCGATGTCCAGCAGCCTCGTCGTCCCCTGCGTGACCAGCCTATCATCTGCCGGAGATGCCACCGCCCAGGGCATTTTGCCCGTGAGTGTGATGGGGAAAGGGCCCTTCACCGCTCATATTCCCCCTCAGCAGTCCCCTCAACTAGTGGTAGGCCTCAGCCTCCCTCACAGTCGGGAAACTAGTTCCCCCTGGGCTGCAGAGTCACAGCTTAGGTGGGGACATTGTTGACTCAGAGAGAGTGAGTGGTAGTTTGGGTACATTATCTAGCCTAATGTCTACTTGCCCTCATTTAGACGTGTGCATTGGAGGTGTATTGGTTCCTTGTTTGATAGATACAGGTTCTATGGTATCGACAGTTACAGAGACTTTCTTTTTAAGACACTTTGAGCCACAGGGTCAGGACCAGATGCGGTCCTGCCAATGGCTGCAGCTCCGTGCAGCCAACGGACTGTCTATCCCTTATGTCGGCTACCTAGAGTTAGAGGTAGAACTGTGTGGTAAGACTATCCCAGGTTGTGGTATCTTGATTGTGAAAGATCCTTCTGGCCCCATGGGCTCCAGGGTACCTGGGGTGCTTGGAATGAATGTGCTTGGTAGGTGTTATCGTGAGTTGTTCGGTCAGCATGGCCCCGCCTTGTTTAAAGCTACCTCGGTGTTGCAGGCTCCCACCCTCGTGGTTGAGGCCTTGCAACAATGTCATCGAGTAGAGGTTGAGTTGCCATCTGGCCAGCGGAGTCCTGTCAAAGTTCGTGGTGGGCGAGCATTTAGAGTCCCCGGGGGAACTATGAAGCTTATTCCGTCTACCTGTTCGAGCATATATGCCCATGGCATGGTGCTGTTTGAGCCTCCAGAGTCTGGTCTACCAGCTGGATTATTGGCGTCGCCTGCACTAGTTAGGGTAGTTGGTGGTACCGCCTCTATCCCAGTGGTTAATGTGAGTACCGCAGATGTCCTTCTCTTCCCACGCACCTTGCTAGGCACTTTACAGCATGCACACGTAGTCAGCTTGCCGGCTGGAGTAACTGAAGTTCCGTCTGTTACGGCCACAGTCAGTTCCCAGATAGTTCTGGAACCTGCACCTAGCATACAGGAACAGATTGAGGCCTTGGAACTGCCAGCTCTGTCTACATCAGAGCGGGGCCAGGTCAAAGCTTTGCTCAAACGGTACCAGACAGTGTTTTCTGCTCATGATGGTGACCTGGGTTGCACAAAATTGCTGTCGCATGATATTCCGCTGGTTGATGAGGTGCCTATCCGTCAGCGATACCGGCGAATACCCCCATCCGAGTACGAGGTGGTAAAAGCCCACATTCACCAGCTCCTGGATGCACAGGTCATCAGAGAGAGCTGTAGTCCATTTGCCTCCCCTATAGTCTTGGTTAAGAAAAAAGACGGTAGCCTGCGCTTATGTGTAGACTACCGTCAGCTAAATGCCAAGACTAGGAAGGATGCGTTCCCATTGCCCCGCATCGAAGAGTCGCTGGACGCTTTGGCTGGGGCCAAGTGGTTCTCCACAATGGATTTGGCCAGTGGATATAACCAGGTCCCGGTCACGGAGGGAGATAAAGCTAAGACTGCTTTCTGCACCCCATTTGGCCTCTTCGAGTGGAATCGAATGCCTTTTGGGTTATGTAACGCTCCCTCCACGTTCCAGCGGCTTATGGAACGCCTCTTCGGTGATCAACAGTGCCACTCTTTGCTGCTGTATTTAGACGACATTGTAATTTTTTCATCTACTGTATCTCAACATTTAGAGCGGTTGGAGCTTGTTCTGGGCCGGCTAAACCAAGAGGGGTTGAAGGCCAAGTTACGCAAATGTGCGTTTTTTCAGCGGGAGGTCAGTTACTTGGGGCATGTCATTTCAGACCAGGGGGTTGCGACTGACCCCAGCAAGGTTGAGGCAGTGGCACAGTGGCGACACCCAAGTAATGTCTCAGAGTTGAGATCATTCTTGGGCTTCGCCAGTTATTACCGCCGCTTTGTGGCGGGTTTCGCTAAGTTAGCAGGTCCCCTACATAAGCTGGTAGCAGCTTACGGGGGCAGTAAGTCCCGGCCACCCAAGGCGGGCTTTGCACAGGCTTGGTCCAATGACTGTCAGGCCAGCTTCGAGGCCCTGAAGGGTAAGTTAACCACCACCCCTGTCTTGGCCTATGCTGACTTCTCCCTTCCGTTCATCTTAGAGGTGGACGCCAGCTACGGGGGGCTGGGAGCTGTTCTTTCCCAGGAGCAAGGGGGCAGAGTGCGACCAATAGCATATGCAAGTCGTGGTCTACGGCCCACTGAGCGCAACACCATCAACTATAGTTCCATGAAGTTGGAATTTTTGGCGCTCAAGTGGGCCATGACTGAGAAGTTTCGAGAATACTTGCTGGGGAATAAGTGCCTTGTTTTTACAGACAACAACCCCCTTAGCCACCTGACCTCCGCGAAGCTCGGAGCCACTGAACAGCGTTGGGCAGCCCAACTGGCCCTGTTTGATTTTCAGCTTCGGTATCGCTCAGGAAAGAGTAACACCAATGCTGATGCACTGTCACGACAGTACCAGCCAGATGTAGATCGATCCTGACTCTCTGGCCCCAGGACTTTCTCTTCCAGCCTCCTTGTTGCAGGCTATTGAACAAGGGCCGTCAGTGGCTGTCAGTCAAAATCTGGTCGTTGCCTTCCCGGGGCACACCCTAGCTGACTTGTCCTCCCTGCAACAGGCAGACCCAGTTTTGGGGAAGGTCTTGGGCTTCTGGAGGCAGAAAAAACGCCCCAGTGCTGACCAGCGTCGCACCCTCTCCAAGTCAGTCCTGACCCTGCTACAACAATGGGACCGCCTGGTGGAGCAAGGGGGTGTGCTCTACCGTCGTATTTTTCGCCCAGATGGCGGTGAGGAGGTATTGCAGCTGGTTCTGCCCAGTGCCTTGAAGCAAGAGGTGCTCACCCAGTTACACCAGGATCATGGTCACCAAGGCGTTGAGCGAACATCTGAGCTGCTCCGCTCACGCTGCTATTGGCCAGGTATGACTACAGACGTGGTGCGTTGGTGTCAGGAGTGTGACAGGTGCCAACTGGCCAAGGACACGCAACGGCCTGCCCGCACTTTCATGGGCCATTTGCTGGCAGCTCACCCGAATGAAGTCTTAGCTATTGATTTCACAACACTGGAACCCTCTGCTTCAGGGGTGGAGCATGTGCTGGTAATGACCGACGTGTTTACTAAGTACACTGTGGCCATCCCCACAAGGGATCAGCGGGCTAACACTGTAGCCCAAGTTCTAGTGTTAGAATGGTTTTATAGGTTTGGGGTGCCGGCCCGGATCCATTCGGACCAGGGTCGGAGTTTTGAGTCTTTACTCCTTCATCAGCTCTGTGACCTCTATGGGGTCCGGAAGTCCCGCACCACCCCTTATCACCCAGAGGGTAATGGCCAGTGCGAGCGGTTCAACCGCACCTTGCATGGCCTCCTGCGCACTCTGCCTGTGACTAAGAAACGGGATTGGGTGTCCTGTCTTCCTCAGCTGTTATTCTGTTATAACACCACCCCCCATCAAGCCACAGGGGAGAGTCCTCACTTCCTTATGTTTGGGCAAGAGCCGCGCCTCCCGATCGACTTCCTACTGGGTCGGGTGCAGGAACCAGGGGTTGGAAGAGTGCATGATTGGATCCTTGAACACCAGTCCCGTCTCCAGGTAGGCTTTGAGGGAGCCCAGGAGCGATTGCGGATAGCTGCTGATCGCCGGAAGGCCCACCATGACCAATATGTCCATGGCACACCACTGGTGCAGGGTCAACAGGTGTATCTCCGCAATGTGAGTGTGAGAGGGAGACATAAAATCCAGGACCTGTGGAGCCCAGTAGTGTACCATGTGGTTAGGGCACCGGCAGCAGGGGGTGCAGTGTACACTATAGCCCCCGTAGAGGACCCATCGCAGCAGAGGCAAGTTCACCGCACTCTCTTGAAGGCAAGGGTGGAAAGGGGCCACCCTGAACCAAGCCCATGTACCAGGACATCATTGATAGCTACACCCTCCTCACCTCCCTATGAGGTTTGCGAGGGTGATTTGTTTGTGCTGGTCCCAGAACAGTCACGAGCATCTACATCTCAGTTGGAAGCGAACCCTGATCCACCTGAAACAATCCCCGGTGCAGCGATGGTGGCTGTCTCTGAGGAGCAGCAACCGTCTGCCTCAGAGTGGCAAATGGCCTCTGACCTACCGGATCAAACCTCCAGGGGAGTGATTTCTAGTAGTGACAGAGAACAAGGCCAAGGTAACCCTGCCCTGACAGTAGTCACTAACTCTGACGAAGGCTGTGAGTCAGCGCCACGCCGTACTCCTAGAGGTAATGCGGGGCAACACTCCAATCCACACCGGCTGCCACAGTCAACACAAGGGATTCTGTAATTGCCGTGTTCCGCCTCAACCCTTTGTGTTGAACTTACTATCGTCGGGCCGACGACACAAAAAGGGGGGGTGGATTGTAGCAGGGTAGCTTGTGCTTTCCCTGTTTCCCTCTGGCAGCTGCCAGATTGGAGGTGGGTACGTTAATGAAGGGGGCGGCCCTTACATTGAGTATATTTATACGGCTAGATATCAGCTGACAGTGCGTCTTCCGTTCTCCCATTGTCGCTGGAGGAGCTAGCTTCCGTGTTTGGGTGGCTTGTGGGCAGTTTGGTTTGGCCTTGCTGGAGCTAGGTTTACTGCTTGGGTCTCTTGCATCGTTCTACTACAAGAGCACATCTTCGCTTGGCAGTGGACTGTTTGCACGTCCAGCCTTGGGCGTTTATTCACTGGAATCGTGCCATTAAGCACTGTTCGGTAGCCCTTCCTGTCATGTTCTTGGATTAGCTGTGCTTCCAGATGGTGAAGTTTAACTGAAGCCTGTGCGGTGCTCCAGATTGTGGCTGCACATAGGCCTCGCCGCTGCTGCTTTGTTTCCACATAAATTCTACCGTAGGCTAACCTTTGACCTTTGCTGTCCAGTCAGGTAGCTTCCCCCCCGGCCGTGCCACCTGGGAAGCCGCTTGCCGTACAGTATACTGTGTATTCTATGTGTTATGACTGCATGTTCTAACGTGTCCAAATGATACTGGGCTAGACTGTACTCGCCTCTATCACCACCGCCTGTTGCTATATGGTTTAGGCCTACTTTTGTGTCCATTGTCTTCACGCTGTGTGTTTTGTTTGTTTATTTTCTTTTTTTCATTTCACTCTCCTAAATAGGAGAGTTGATTGTATGTGCGCGTGTGTGTGCGCGTGGTTGGGGTGCATGTGCTTGTGAGTGTGTGAGTGTGTGTGTCTGCGGTTGAGGTGCATGCTTGTGTGTGTTCGTCTGCGGTTGAGGTGCATGTTTGTGTGTGTTCGTCTGCGGTTTAGGGTGCATGTGCATGTGTGTGTGCGTGGGCCTTGGAATCTTGTGATTGTGTCTTGCAGTGGACCATTGGGGCAGTATGCAGGGACCTCCCGCCTAGTACTAAGTGGAAGGCCCAGGGCTCTGTGTGCATAAAAGCTAAGTGTCCTAAACATTGTCGTATGCTATGTCCAACTAGCCATTTTGTGACCTCCCTGCCCTCACTAAACATTGTTGCCCTTCTCTTTTTCTCTCCCTTGGTGTGTGTGGAAGACAGGAGCTGTTTGACCTCGAGCAGTGGGTCGGTGGTGGAGCCCTTTCCTCACTGGTCTTCTATTTTGTGCACATCCAGGGTTTTTCTTTTTTTCTTTTGTATTTTGCTCTTGCTGTATTCACGTGTGGTGTGGTTTTGGACCCGTCCCCCTCCTCTTCAGTCTACCCCTGCCGTGGTAAGCTACAGTCCTGTTCTCCCCACACTATCCAGCTGAGTAGTCTCTCCGGGCCCTGCGCCCCCATGGTCCACACATCTTATAACATCTTATAACTGCTCATATCCGCTTGTTTTAAGGAGTGATCACTCTGTTAGTACTTTGTCAATCTCTTAATAAAAAGACTTGTATTTTTTTGTAAATCACGTCTTCAGTCTTTTGATGTATGCGAACCTGTGTCATTGGTTGAGAGTAACCACCCTTTAAAACTAAACTTCTTGGGGCGCAATCCCCTAGATGGCGTAGTCGTCTAGAATCAATAACCCCTCAGCTCTGCCACACAAGCAAGGGCTTTGTTTAAGTTGACCTTACTTTCAACTCTGCACAGTATCCCATTAACTGCGTGACAGTAGACTATTTACAATATTTTCTGTAAAGCAGAGTTTGTAAACACGTTATCATCAACTTAATTCACGCACAACATTTATTTGAGCAGGAGAGAGAATAACAATGAATGGATGCAGCAACTACAGAAATTGTACAGAAATTGTAACCATACTTGCTGCTTTCTTGTACTATCTGTTGCTGGTTAACAGCACATGAAAAGCTGATTTAAGCTAATTCACTAACTCAAGACTTCAAGGCCATCATGGATATAAAACGTTTTTTGAAAATAACGAAAGGATGGAGGGAACATAGCAAATCTTGGAGTTATTTCAGATGGGCTACAACAAGGTAGGCAAAATTATGGTGCTTAAAACCTTACACAACGGTAAATTGGAACAAAACTAAAAGTAACTTTAGCCTTTATAGGGCTGTAGCCTATAAAGTTGTCCAGATTAATAGGTCGTGATTAGGCGTTGTTGTAAAGATATTGCATGTAGATGTTGTACTATATAGGCTACTAAATATTTAGGTCACCAATGCACGAACAAAACCGGGAAATGGACAAATATTATCAAGGCTTTGAATGTTTCCGTCTGTGCACGGGGGTGTCTGTAGATTGGTGTGCAATGCATTCATTCATGCAGGCCTGTGGTCATGCATGCGCCCTTAAAATAGCATCTGCATTTTCGCCACAGACTTTAGACCAGGGAGTTCCTGGTCTGTGGCGGAATTGTTTTCTGAAACTGCAAAATATCAACAGTGAACGTTTGCGCCGTAACACGCCCCGTCTTTTCGCTGAACCGCCCCCGTGGGCGCAATCGAATTCCCTAATTTACAGGCATGTACCTGTGGAGGGAAAATTCCAATATGCGCTGACTGCAAAATAGGAAAGACTAACGCGCGAGTATACAAAGTCAATTGCGCCGGCACGGAAGATAGAGCCCTATATCATTGAAAGACATCTAGTAATCACACGTTGACGTTACATCTAGTTATTAATTCACAGGACATTCAATCATTTTACTAACACGGCAGTTATGAAGAATTGTGTTTATGTAATTTACTCATGTCGAAACGATGTACATTACCAACCTTATTCGTTTGCAATACCCCATGTATTATACAAATTTAGCATGTACACTTACCATAA
>NW_027468837.1:41451378-41453878 GCF_046254945.1 Alosa pseudoharengus
TCTCCATCTCTCTTTCTCTCTCTCCACTCCTCTCTCTCTATCCCTCTCTTCTCTATCCCTCTCTCCATCTCTCTCTCTGACTCCTACCTATTTCTCCACTCCTCTCTCTCCATCTCTCTTTCTCTCTCTCCACTCCTCTCTCTCTATCCCTCTCTTCTCTATCCCTCTCTCCATCTCTCTCTCTGACTCCTACCTATTTCTCCACTCCTCTCTCTCCATCTCTCTTTCTCTCTCTCCACTCCTCTCTCTCTATCCCTCTCTTCTCTCCTCCCTCTCTCCATCTCTCCCTCTCTGCCCCCCCCTCAATTCAATGTCATGTGACTTTAATACTTTAAAACAATGGGGAAAAGGGATAGAATGTATAGTAACAGCAACACTCTCTCTCTCCCTCTCTTTCTCTTCTCTCTCTCTCTCTCTCTCTCTCACTCACACACACACACACACACACACACACACACACTATACACACTACACACACACACACTATACACACACACTATACACACACACACACACACCCACACACACACACTATACACACACACACACACACACACACTATACACACACACTATACACACACACACACACACACTATACACACACACACACACACTCACACTATACACACACACTATACACACCCACACACACACACTATACACACACACACACACACACACACACTATACACACACACTATACACACACACACACACACACACTATACACACACACTATACACACACACTATACACACACACTATACACACACACACACACCCACACACACACACTATACACACACACACACACACACACACTATACACACACACTATACACACACACACACACATACGTAATTTGTATTTATCTATTGCCATATTCACAAAGCATGGTGAGTAAGTAAGTCATTTGAAGGCTACACGTGGCCCGGGGTGAGTAAGTAAGTCATCTGTATTTATCTAGCACGTTTATCTATGCACAGACTGCAGCCCAAGGCACTCCACACACAAGACCTTAACATGTCCACACACAAGACCTTAACACGTCCACACACAAGACCTTAACACGTCCACACACAAGACCTTAACACGTCCACACACACACCTTAACACATACGACAAAAGATGTTGGACGGAGGGGCGTCATCGCCAGCGTACCCGTGACACCAAGACATACAAAATGAACAAATAATAAAATTAATTAATTAATTAATTAATTAATTAATTTTTTAAGAAATGTAAAAAAAGAAAAGTCCATGTTAACTTAGTCCAGTTGGTTGAAAAATGTCCAAGGGCAATGATAAAGGCGCACAGCTGTGTGTGTGAGACCAACACGGGCAACAATGTAACGAAGTACAAATACTTCATTACTGTACTTAAGTACATTTCCCACCTATCTGTACTTTACTTAAGTAGAATCAATAGTGCATACTATTGAATTTTACTATGTTACATTTTGCAGAAATGATCTACTCCACTACATTTCTACTGCATAATACGTTCCGTTACATTTTTTTATCTTTTTCCCCCAAAATGCACCTGACCGGCACACGTTTGTCTCCTCTCAGTGAAGTTGAGTTGCTACACTTCCCGCTCTAAATCTTTGAACCAATCAGGTATGATCCTTCCAACTGCAGCATTGGGTGCCCCTACACTGAGCCGCTGCACACACACTCATCACAGCAGCACCCACACCCACACACATCACATCACAGCAGCACCCGCACACATCACATCACAGCAGCACCCACACCCGCACACACTCATCACATCACAGCAGCACCCGCACACATCACATCACAGCAGCACCCGCACACATCACATCACAGCAGCACCCGCACTCATCACAGCAGCACCCGCACACATCACATCACAGCAGCACCCGCACACATCACATCACAGCAGCACCCATACCCGCACACATCACATCACAGCAGCACCCACACCCGCACACACTCATCACATCACAGCAGCACCCGCACACATCACATCACAGCAGCACCCGCACACATCACATCACAGCAGCACCCGCACACATCACAGCAGCACCCGCACTCATCACAGCAGCACCCGCACACATCACATCACAACAGCACCCGCGCACACACTCATCACAGCAGCACCCATACCCGCACTCATCACAGCAGCACCCGCACACATCACATCAGCACCCACACTCATCACAGCAGCACACACACTCATCACAGCAGCACACACACTCATCACAGCAGCACACACACTCATCACAGCAGCACCCGCACACATCACAGCAGCATCCGCACACACACTCATAACAGCAGCACTCACACTCATAACAGCAGCACGTCACAGCAGCAGCACCCGCACTCATCACAGCAGATATGGAGTCTGAAGTAACGTCTGAGTCAATGCGCCACCCGTGGCCTTATTTATATCAGCTACTGCCCTCAAAACAGGCACTTTAGAGTTCCTTCCCTCAACCGCAACACACTCAGATATTCTTTTATACATCAAT
>NW_027468837.1:41458878-41471378 GCF_046254945.1 Alosa pseudoharengus
TTCTATGCACAAAGTGCAACAAAAGTGCTTCACACACAAGACCCAAACAAACAAATAACAAAAATGCCTAACGGAGTGGCGTAATCGCCAGCGTACCCGTCACACGTGAAACATACAACATGTGAAACATTCAAGACGGATAACAAACAAACAAACAAAAACAAATAATAAAATAAATAATTAAGACATTTTAAAAAGAAAACTCATGTTAACTTAGTCCAGTTGGTTGCATCTAGTTAAGCGGCTGAATAGTCCAAGAGGGCAATGATGAAGGCACACAGCTGTGTCCAACCCGGAGGATTTAACGTTTTCCTGGCAGTCTGGAGAGCACTGGAAGCAATGAACAGTCTGAAGTCGTAGGTGATCCTACAGATCAGCAACTCAGTGAACATTGACAGCAACCGTTTGTTGTTGAGTGAGATCGCTGTCGTCAGAGTTCTTCAAACTTCCTTCTAACGTTAACGTTAGCCTACTCTATCCAGACTCCAGGCAGCAGAGCATGGCAGCTCGCAGGTCAATCCAGTGGTCGTGGCAGCGGAGAAATCCCTTTCCGAAGCGCAGCGCCGTTCACGGATGGAGTACACCAGAGGCCCAGGACAAAAGCCAACGCCTACGTTAGCCATGGCTAGGTCCTCAGCCCAATGGACTTTAACGTTAAGTTAACTTAACGTCACAGCATCAACAGACTTGTCAGCAAATAAAGGACTAAGAATAACACAAAAACTACCCAAAAATAACGTAGTTCGTATGACCCCCACATCATGCTTATGGTACTCAGTAGTTCGTATGACCCCCACATGCTTGATGGTTCGTACTCAGTAGTTCGTATGACCCCCACATGCTTATGGTACTCAGTAGGGGTGGGCGATATGGACAAAAAATAATATCTCGATATTTTTTGTGATTTTGACGATAACGATAATTAGTCGATATCCTTTAAAAGAAATTTGTAAAAGTCTGAGTTACTTTACAGCTCATTATTTATGAATAGCATCAAAACAATACTAACCAATAACCTAACCTGTGACCTTTTAACCAAATCAACCGATGCATTGTCACTCTGACACATTTCCAATTCTGCCCCCACTTGTGTGTGTGGCAATGACATGGTCTAGCCAGCTAAATTAGAGAAGATGAATAGGCCTGACAGTTTCCAAAGAGAACGTCTGAAGCTTAAGTTCCCTTCAAAAACCTTTACTTAGGATTCACTGTAAAACTAAGCAGACCAACAGAGTAAATCTCCGTTATTTCCTTCAAGGTTTTGTTTAAGAGCAATCATGTAGGCTAACATTCCAAGTTACAGAATATAAACTAATGTGTTAGCTTATGGATAATGTATATGAGAAATCCCATAGAGATGCTAACGGTTAGCATAATCGATAAACAGATATTTAGAGCGAACTTCAGACCATTTACAAAAAAGTTAGGCCTACATGAGAAGAATTCTTTGTTTACAACTGACTATTAAAATACTCAAAGGCTAATGTTTTCTCTCCATATAATACCATGTAGGAAAAAACGTGACTCATCAATGCTACTTGAACAGAAGTAGCCGCACAAAATCCCAAGTAGCCTACCTCTCGCTGCACAAAATAAACATTAGGCGTGCGTGTGACAACGTGGACCCACTAGTAGGCTTGGGTATCGAATATCGAGTATTGGTTGGAACCGGGACTATATTTGCGATTTTTCCGGAATCGTTCAAAAGTTTAAATTTCGATTCCTAGTTTCGATTCCCAGTCCGCTGACCGGAAGAAGAAACGGCTGAACACCAACGAAGATGCGCATAGTTCATAGAATTAAAATTCATGGAGAAGGTCAGACTATTTAATTCAGAAAGCAGGGTTCCCGCGGATCCTTAAATAGTCTTAAATACAACGGAATTTTCGAAATAGAGGTATTAAATGGGCGTATGGGACCGCCAGCGAGTGCAAGAGAGCGAGTGATGTCTCAATCCAGTTTCGTGTATTTCAAACGCAATTGTATAAGTGACTAGGCTATTAGGCTACTGGAGGAAGTGTAGTGGTTGCAGAGTGAAGATGTTTTTCACGGGTGTGGTTAAAGGTGTGAAAACGGTAATAATACAGTAGGCCTATGTACAAAATAATATGCCTGACGTTTTCGTGGTGTAGCTGAGGCCAGAGAGATATACAGGAAGCCTACGTGGAATGAGAAAGCCTACGGTAGAATGAGCGGGAGAAAGAGCGATAGGTTGGCCATATGTTCGAATTTAGGCCGGACATATGGATTTTAAAAGCCCTGTCCGGCGTCGGACGCTCATTTGTTCTCCTTTTTGGAGTTGCGCTTGGCATCTAAAATCGTTGCTCGGACGCAGCATCGTTTCACAAACTATGGACGCGAAGACTGCTGGTCAAATTATGTGCAGTGCTTCGCAATCAGGAGGAAATACTGTATATGTTAAGTTGATCTGTTTACATCTTTCCAGCGTGTGTTGCTGGCCTAGCCTAGGGAAGAAAATATCTGTCTAAGTTATAATAGCCTACCTGTAATATCTGCCAGCAGCTTGCTTGCCAGCGCTTCCCAGTAGGCTAGGCCTACTTCGCAAAAGTTGTGAACTATAACCACATATTTTTTGAATGTCGGCGACTGGCTACATAAAAAAAAAAAATGTGTGTTCATAATACGTGCGTGCTTGAGATGAAACCAGCAGTTTTCAGCAGGATCATGCGAGGAGGACCTGTCTCTTAATTAATTTAAAACAAGTCAATGGTTTTACAGTGTTTCAGTCAAGCTTTGGTTGGTTTAGATACAACTGGTATGCAAAATGTAAAGTAGTGGATTAACTTTAATTTGCTGTGCTGCATATTGGACAATAAATGCACATAGTAAATTATATAAAGTAGGCTTATTAAAATATGTAAATAACTTAGTCTAACTTTGAAAAAAATATTGAAGGGAATCCAGTCCTGTGCACATGTCTTTGGCAACTAGCCTAGGCTACTAAAGACACAGGTGAAGAACAGCCTCAGCAGTAAGCAAAACCAAATATGTACAGCCAGCTTCAAAAGCAAGCAGCCCAGACCCTAAAATTGGCCATTTATAGCTTTGAAGGTAATTCACACACAATTATTTTTCTTTCGCCAAAATATATTTGGTAACTTCTGTAGACATCCAAAATGGGGTGGGGGTTAAAATTAGTAGGAAAAAAAACTATTGCATAAACAGTCATATATATCTTTTTGCCGTGGTATAGTCTTAAGTTTCATTTAGATGTCTTGAAAAGGTCTTAAAAGTCTTTAAATTTGCACTTAGAAAATGTGCAAATACCCTGAGAAAGACCGTTGATTAGTTAGCTCATTTAAAATATCCTAAACTTTTTTTGACCCTGCCTCTTAAAAAAATCGGAATCGAGAATCGTTAGGAACCGGAATCGAAATAAGAAATCGGAATTGGAATCGTTCAAATTCAAACGATACCCAGCCCTACCCACTAGTGATCATGTGACACTTGCTCTGCTGCAGCCAGGGGCTTCTCCCGCACACCTCCTGGATTTAGTAAATGTATGGGTTTCAATGCATGATTTCAAGTGTAATTTAAATACTCGATAATGTCAATTTACACATCGTTAAAACAACAATCATGATATTATTGCAGACGATATCGCTCACCCCTAGTACTCAGTAGTCCGTATGACCCCCACATGCTTATGGTACCAGAGACTTACTAATGAGGAGACACAGCACTCAAAAAATCCTCCATAGAAATTCATGGGGCTAGTTTGTAACGTCTACACATATCACACACCTTCCTCGGCAAAACGTCGACATGTGAATACATTGAGCCAATCATGCGGTGTGTTGTGAAGACATCGTGCCAATCGTGTGTTGTGAACTCGCAGCTGGAGCAAGATTGGTGTCGTGAAGCCTTGCTCATGCGCATTTCTGCCGAAGAGGATGCCCGATGAGTGCCCAAAAAGCGTTGCAATATGGCCGCCGAGTGGAGGGACTTGCCTAAAAGGACTTTGATGGTACTCAGTAGTTCGTATGACCCCCACATGCTTGATGGTTCGTACTCAGTAGTTCGTATGACCCCCACATGCTTGATGGTTCGTACTCAGTAGTTCGTATGACCCCCACATGCTTGATGGCATCGGGGCTCCTAATAAGACGGCCGATGGTCCTGGGGGATCTGCTCCCAGATGTGGACATGGCCATCACTGAGTTCCTGGACAGTCTGTGGTGGAACCTGGCGGTCTTGGATGGACCAAAACATGACTGCTTCTAGTGCACTGACTGGAGTGTGTTACAGAATAGACAGGACTTAGAGGAGGTCACACAGTGCACAACTGACTACCTGAACTTCTGTATGGACATTGTTGTTCCCACCAGAACTGTACGCTGCTTTCCCAACAACAAGCCTTGGATAAGCAGCAATGTCAAGACCCTTCTCAACAGGAAAAAGATGGCGTTCAGAGAGGGGGACATGGCAGAGCTGAGGCGCGTGCAAGGGGAACTCAAATTCAAGCTGAAGGAGGCTAAGGAGGACTTCAGAAGGAAGGTGGAACAGAAACTGCAGGAAAACAACTTGAAGGAGACATGGGACGGCATGAAGGTTATCACTGGCCTGAAGAAGAGCAGCAGCTCTGTGGAGGGGGACCTGGACAGGGCGAACCAGCTGAACCACTTCTACAACAGGTTTGACTGCCCTGCTCCAGCTCCAATGGCAGTGGTCTGTCCACCACCCCCTGCTGACTCAGACACGGCTCTTGTTTGCGTGCCTGCCCCACCCCCACCTCCCAGCCTCCCAGTCTCTCCAGCTCTGCATCCCGGTGACACCCAACGACCTAAACCACCATCACCTCATGCCCTGCCCCCGCCTGATGCCTCCTTGCCTGTGCCTGCTGAGGTGTCCACGACTCTGGCAGCCTTGATAGGGACATCAAGGAGGTGGTCATCCCCCAGCCCCCACCCCCATACCCCCTCAATACCAGTGCATAACTCACCTCCATCATCACAGGCTATCGTACCCCACCATCACTGGATATTGCACCCCTCCCCCACATGGCGATCACGAACAATGAGGTGACAACAACCTCAGTCAACAGCCATCAGACACACAGATCCCAGATGCACCCCTCCCCCTCCCCTCCCCTTACACCCCCCATCATCACAACAGATCAAGTGAGAGCCCAACTAAAAAAACTGTACACAAATAAGGCAGCGGGGCCTGACAGACTGTGTCCAAGGCTACTCAAGGCCTGTGGTGCTGAACTGGGGGAGCCACTGAAGCACATCTTCAATTTGAGTATACGCCTTGGACAAGTTCCAACACTGTGGAGGACATCATGTCTCACCCCTGTCTCTAAGAAGCCACACCCTAGTGAGCTTAATGACTACAGACCTGTCGCTCTTACATCACATGTGATGAAGACAACGGAGCAACTGGTCTTAGGTATGCTCAGACCCCAGGTACGCCATGCACTAGACCCGTTACAGTTTGCATACCAGGAGAAAGTGGGCGTGGACGATGCCATCACTTATCTTCTACACAGGACACATTCTCACCTAGACAAGGGGAAAAGTGCTGTGAGAATCATGTTCTTTGATTTCTCAAGTGCTTTTAACACCATCCAACCCCTCAGACTGGGAGACAAGCTCTTGCAGATGGGTGTGGATGCTCACCTGGTAACCTGGATTACAGATTACCTGACCGAGCGGCCACAGTTTGTCAGACTGAAGAACTGTCTCTCTGACACTGTGATCAGCAGCACCGGAGCGCCACAGGGAACTGTGCTCTCTCCAGTCCTGTTCACCCTGTACACATCTGACTTCTGAGTCATGCCACATGCAGAAGTTTTTTGACGATACTGCAATTGTGGGGTGTATCAGGAACGGGCAGGAGGATGAGGACAGGAGCCTGGTGGAGGACTGTGCAATGGTGCAAACTCAGAGCAGGCTGTACTTCCTGAGGAGGCTGCGGTCCTTCAATGTGTGCAGCAAGCTCCTCAGGATGTTCTACCAGTCTGTTGTTGCCAGCGTCCTCTTTTATGCAGTGGTATGCTGGGGAGGAAGCACAAGGAAGAAGGATGCGGGGCAAATTGACAGGCTGGTAAGGAAAGCTGGCTCTGTAGTGGGAGCTGAACTGGAGTGCATCACTTCAATATCTGACAAAAGGACCCTGAACAAACTGATCAACATCTTGGACAATGAGTGTCACCCACTCCACAGCACTATTGTTAAGCAGAAGAGCCTGATCAGCTGGAGACTTCGCTCACTGCCTTGCACAACAGACAGACTGAAAAAGTCATTTGTCCCCAGGGCCATTGAACTGCTCAATGCTTCACTTAAGGGAAGAGGAGAGATAGACTTCTTTGCATAGTCTGTCTGCCTCTTCACCCCCTCCATGTTTGGATACTGTCTGTCCACTAGCCACTTTTTACCACTGTCTTTCTGCCTCACTGTTTGCGTGCTATATTAGCACATTAGCACATATGCATAACCCCTCCCTCCATGCCACAGCCTAACTGTGGCCACACTTATACCTTTTCTTAATATAGTTATATATAGACTTTATTCTTGCACTGTTGCATTGTTGGACTTACTCATTTGCACTATCACCATGACACTCATTCACACAGAGCACCTTACCTTACCTTACTATGCACAGAGAATCACAGGCTCAGTCCCTGCACAAGCGCCTCTTGATTGATTAATCACCCACTACGTGGTTACTGTTTTTAGAATTGATTTAGATTAAGTGTTAGTTAGTACAACTTGTATTTTAGTATATTTAGTATATTCTTTATCTTCTATTATTATTGCTTAGTTGTGTTTTTATATTATATACTTTTAATTACTTTTTCTGCTGTTAGTGAATGTGTGTGTTGTCTGTATGCTACTGAGACCTTGAATTTCCCCTGGGGATCAATAAAGTATCTATCTATCTATCTATAACGTCCAGAGCTGTTCTATTGGATTTAAAGGAACACGGCACTGTTTTATGAAATCGGGTTATTTACCGTCTCCCCTAGAGTTAGATAAGTCTCCCCTAGAGTTAGATAAGTCTCCATAAGTCTCCCCTAGAGTTAGATAAGTCTCCCCTGGAGTTAGATAAGTCTCCATAAGTCTCCCCTAGAGTTAGATAAGTCTCCCCTAGAGTTAGATAAGTGAGCTCCGACCCCTCCGCCATTAATATTTTAGCAGGACAGTCGAGGGCTCAAGGGGTTTTCATAATTTGCATTATTGTTCACCATGGAAATCAAATAAATAAACACAACAATAACACTTCCATTCTGTCTTTTTATTGAGTGTGTTTGGTAAACAACAAACAAATCTGAGTTTAGCTTTGCCTTTCCAAGCACAAGAGCATATGTGGATAATGGACAGATCTGCCGTCCAATCACAAGAGCATATGGATAATGGACAGATCTGCCGTCCAATCACAAGAGCATATGTGGATAATGGACAGATCTGCTGTCCAATCAGGATGATCGTGTGCATGATTAACAGAATCAAGTTGAAGCCCTTTTAGTGCTGAAGCATAGTGGGCTTAACTTCAATCCCACTAAGACACAAACAGCAAGTCCAACATTACCGTTAAAAGTCTAACGTTATAAAATATATAAAACAAAGCTAGCTTAATAAATATTATATTTACAGTACAATTCGACAAAGCGCAAATGCATGCATTATATTTACAGTACAATTCGACAAAGCGCAAATGCATGCAAGGCTTTTGATAGCTGTGACTTTGGTATATTATGTGGTCCAAGACTGTTAACTAATGAAGCTTTGGCTTATTTTATCCCATGTCTGTCCAAGCCTGCATGCATTTAGCAGAATATTAAATAAGATATGTAAAGTACACAAGACCTGTGACTAGTCGTGAGTCTCATCGCAAAACCTAGACGTCCCTGGACATTAGCCTCTGCAAGTCCAGGTCAACATGGTCAGTCAGGATTAGTTCAAGCACAAGGAAATGTTTTTTAAAATGAGACACTTCATCAGTTGGCCAGCAAGTGGCAGCAGATCTCAACATTAACAAAAAAACCTCACAGCACCACAGGCACTGGCTCTCTGGAAGACTTTAGATAGAACCCTCACAGCACCACAGACACTGGCTCTCTGGAAGACTTTAGATGGAACCCTGTCATGGATGGTGCTTGTGTATAGCCCTTCAGGGAACCATTTGGTGAAGAACTTCAGAGGAGGATTCCCTTTTTACAAAAAAGGCCACTATGAATAAGCCTGGAGATACAGCATTTCTGCAAGCGAGCCTCCTGAGGAGGAAACCTTAAGCAGAACCCTACTGATGGCCTCCAGCCTTCCCATAAGCCCCTGCTGTTTTCCCACAATCCCCTGTGGTTTTCCCACAACCCCATGCGGTTTTCCCACAATTCCCTGCTGCTGCCTTCAGAGTCGCCTTTCTGCTGTCACTACTCACTCTGACCGTCAGTAACGACATCAGGTGGAGTCTAAGCACTGCTCAGTTTGGGCGCACATCGGAATGGCTGGTTACACCAGGAGTTCTAGTACTGTTGGTTTGGGTGTGTAGTGTTCTAGTGTTCTAGTACTGTTGGGTTTGTAATGTTCTAGTACTGTTGGATTTGGGTGTGTAGTGTTCTAGTACTGTTGGGTTTGGGTGTGTAGTGTTCTAGTACTGTTGGGTTTGGGTGTGTAGAGTTCTAGTACTGTTGGTTTAGGTGTGTAGTGTTCTAGTACTGTTGGGTTTGGGTTTGTAATGTTCTAGTACTGTTGGGTTTTGTAATGTTTTAGTACTGTTGGGTTTTGTAATGTTCTAGTACTGTTGGTTTGGGTGTGTAATGTTCTAGTACTGTTGGCTTTGTAATGTTCTAGTACTGTTGGGTTTGTAATGTTCTAGTACTGTTGGGTTTGGGTGTGTAGAGTTCTAGTACTGTTGGTTTAGGTGTGTAGTGTTCTAGTACTGTTGGGTTTGGGTTTGTAATGTTCTAGTACTGTTGGGTTTTGTAATGTTTTAGTACTGTTGGGTTTTGTAATGTTCTAGTACTGTTGGTTTGGGTGTGTAATGTTCTAGTACTGTTGGGTTTGTAATGTTCTAGTACTGTTGGGTTTGTAATGTTCTAGTACTGTTGGGTTTGGGTGTGTAGTGTTCTAGTACTGTTGGATTTGGGTGTGTAATGTTCTAGTGTTCTAGTACTGTTGGGTTTGGGTTTGTTCAGTTCATTTGTTTTCAATTGGAATGTCCTAACTGGACGCGATGCAACACAGTGCTGTGCAGCGCAACGTTTTGAAATCAGAGGCAATAGAACGGCATATTTAATCAGACGCAATAGAACGGCATATTTAATCAGACGCAATAGAACGGCATATTTAATGGAGAGAGTGGACAGAGAGTGGGCTATGAGTGGACCCCAGTCTGATCCTCACATGCAGTCAGGACAAGCTGTTTGGCTAAATCCCCAAATCCTCCCTCAGGTCGAAGCCCTAAACCTCAAACACATAAACATCAGCTGGTCGAGGCCCTGAACCCTAAAAGACGTGGACATCAGCTGGTCGAGGCCCTGAACCCTAAAAGACGTGGACATCAGCTGGTCGAGGCCCTGAACCCTAAAAGACGTGGACATCAGCTGGCTGAAGCCCTGAACCCTAAAAGACGTGGACATCAGCTGGTTGAAGCCCTGAACCCTAAAAGACGTGGACATCAGCTGGTTGAAGCCCTGAACCCTAAAAGACGTGGACATCAGCTGGTCGAGGCCCTGAACCCTAAAAGACGTGGACATCAGCTGGTCGAGGCCCTGAACCCTAAAAGACGTGGACATCAGCTGGTCGAGGCCCTGAACCCTAAAAGACGTGGACATCAGCTGGTCGAGGCCCTGAACCCTAAAAGACGTGGACATCAGCTGGTCGAGGCCCTGAACCCTAAAAGACGTGGACATCAGCTGGTAAGTGATGGAGTTGGAGAGGGTGTACCGGGACACCACTGGCACAGTGCCACGTTGACACGCCACGTTGCAATCCCATTTCCTGTTTATGGCACGCTACGTTGCAATCCCATTTCTTGTTTATGGTATTATTCATTTTAAGCTTCTAGGCTTCATCTAATGGTGAACCTGTGTCACAACACTATGACATATTGATGATTCCCTTAGGTTAGTGTTATCCAAACTTTGTTTGTAGTGTTACATTTCTGTTGGAGTTTGGAGTGTAATGTTGTAGAGTGTTGGGGTCCACGACAGAGCAAAGTCGTTGAGTTCTAGTCCTGATGAGTTTGGGGGCATTAGGTTCTAGTCCTGAAGAGTTTGGGGCATTAGGTTCTAGTCCTAATGTGTTTGGGGGCAGTAGGGTGAATCCTGATGAGTTTGGGTGCAGTAGGTTGTAGTTCTGATTAGGGCTGTCACTTTTGTGGAAAAATCCTGTTCGATTCTTGAGACATAATTGTTCATTGAATCGATTGTAAAATTGATTTTTCATGTCTAAAGACGTTTAATTTTCAACGCCAAATATAGGCCAATCCACGAACAACTAACAGGCATTAGGACGAACGTAAAGGGGGCGCTTGAAGACGCACCAGCCAGCAATATTTCTGATGATTTCTTGGCGTGAAGTTTCGTGCA
The DNA here is from genome assembly GCF_046254945.1 of Alosa pseudoharengus. NCBI lineage: Eukaryota > Metazoa > Chordata > Actinopteri > Clupeiformes > Clupeidae > Alosa > Alosa pseudoharengus. The sequence goes on from NW_027468837.1 coordinate 41,469,434, forward strand.
CAACGACAAACAGGAGTGCAACATTCTCGAAAAACAATAAGCAGAGTGGGCTGCCATAACATCAGACAACCACTTAGGTACAATATTTGACAGTGAGCTCAAGTTTCATGTAAACACTGAGACAATTGTCAAAAAGGGACAACAGAGAATTCATCTGCTGAGGAAGCTTAACTCCTTCAGTGTCTCTAAAACCATTCTACGTAACTTTTATCAGTCTTTTATTGAGTCATTTAACTTTTTCTTATTTATGTTGGTTCAATAGCCTATCAGTCAAAGACAAGAACAGTCTCAGCAGCATTGTTAACACTTCATCAAAGATTATTGGAACACAGCTAAATAGTCTGAGTGCTCTGTTTAACAAACAGGCAGTCCAAAAGGCTAAAAGTATCATCAGTCAGCCTGATCATGTTTTAGGTGGTGAATTTTCATTAATGCCCTCTGGGAGGCGCTATTATTCTGTCAGGACAAAAACAAAAAGGTATTCTGGATCCTTCATCCCTACATCCATTAGATTATTAAATAAGGTTGAAGGGATAGAGTACACTACTGAAAATTTTGATTTACTGAGCGCTGTTCATCACTGACAGGACAGGGTGCCTGACTGTATGTGTGTGTTAAGATGTATATGTCTTTTATCTTCTTATTTATTTTATTTTCTTTAGGTCTTGTATTTCTATATTTTATTTATTTATTTATTTATTGTAGATTGATGGAGACCGGATCTGCAAACTTAATAGCCCACTGACGGGATTAATAAAGTTTTCTGAATCTGAATCTGAAGAACATTACTGCAGGCTTCAACGTGGCTGCGTTTACAATTAGAAATATCAAACAAATTTCGCCTACGTAGAACTCACGACTGCACAGTTTGCATACCGCTTTGTCCTTCTCCATAGTTTGATCTACCCAAAACCCGAAGTGCTTCCATATCGAACTCCTCAAGTTATTAGGGCCTATCACTCGTCTCTCTCATGCACATACACACACACACACACTACACATACACACACTACACACACATTAGGGCTTATCAGTCGCCTCTCTCATGCACATACACACACACACACTACACACACACACACTACACACACATTAGGGCTTATCAGTCGCCTCTCTCATGCACATACACACACACACACTACACACACACACACTACACACACATTAGGGCTTATCAGTCGCCTCTCTCGTGTCGCACAGGTTGATCACGTTGTCCTCCATTTTTTGGCAAAACACCAGCAGCACAGCAGCTGATTGAAACAGCTGTTTCCGGTGCGTAAAATTGGTGGGAATTTTCTTTTTAGCTTTCGCAATGCCTACTGCACTTCGGAATTCTTTATTTTCTTTTTAGCTTTCGCAATGCCTACTGCACTTCGGAATTCGTTGTTATTTTTCTGCTTGTTTGTGAGTTTTGTTACATCTATCTTTTTTATTTGTTTAATTCGTTTAAAATGAATAGTGTACATATTTGGTTAAAATCGATTCCCTATTTTAGTTTTCGAAACTTGTGTTGGTTGGTCCAATCGATTGTGCAATCGATTTTCGAACGTAAAGTGACAGCCCTAGTTCTGATGAGTTTGGGGGCAGTAGGGTGAATCCTGATGAGTTTGGGGGCAGTAGGGTGAATCCTGATGAGTTTGGGGGCAGTAGGGTGAATCCTGATGAGTTTGGGTGTGCAAGTCTTTCTCTCAGATCCACACAGGCTGATATGTGTGACGTCGCCCTCTGGAGGTGAGGTCGTGTCCTTCATGTGGTGGTCCACACTGCTGTTGCCATGCTACTGTTGCCATGCTACTGTACGGTGCGTCTGTCGAGAGTTCCACCAGAAGACCAGCTCATGGAGGTCCCTCGTCCAGGGCCTGGAGAGTTCTACACCTCCCTATAAGAAGAACAACATAAGAACGTCAGAGAGCTTCAGAGGGTTCTACACCTCCCTATAAGAGGA
>NW_027468837.1:41473878-41486378 GCF_046254945.1 Alosa pseudoharengus
GTGAGGGAAGTTTCAGTCAGCAGAGGTTTGGAATCTCCTCTGATACTCTGGCTGCTGTTCCTGCTGATAACGCTGTTCAGTCTGGTGTGTGTGTGTGTGTGTGTGTGTGCTTACGAGGCAGTGAGAGTGGAGTTGAGCACCATGCTGGTTCTGAGCCGCTGCAGCTGTGAGCGCGTCAGCTTCTTCTTCTGCTGCTGGGCTGGCGTCAGGCCGCACATCTCCTCCCGTCCAGCAGGTGGCGCCGTGCTCCGCTCGTCCGGCTCGTCCTGCGGCGGCCCACTGGGGCAGCTGAGTGTGCGGGACATGTGCCGCACCTGAGCACGCAGCAGGGGGCCGGCCAACGCGTCAGACACGCCCCTCAGCTCTGACTCCTCCCCCGAGAGGAGGAGCTCCACGCTCTGGGAGGCGGGCCTGCAGAAGCGGGAGGGTCTAGTGTGGTGGTTTCCGCGGTTACGGTCCGATCGCTGCAGGAGGTCGTCCTCGGAGCGCGAGCGGTGGGCGGGGCGTGAGGTCAGCACGGGGGACCAGCGGCGCAGCGACAAGGCCGCAAGGGTGTGGTCAGCCACCGGGGGGCGCTCTCGCTCTCCCGCCCCCACGCCGCCGTCTCGCTCGTCCTCCAGGAAGGCCGTCTCGTTAACGGTCACCTGCGAACCATTCCAGGCGGTGGCGTCTTCGTCATCAACCTCCTCCTCCTCCTCCTCCTCTTCAAACACCTCCTCCTCATCATACTCCGCCTCTGTTTCCTCCCCCTCGCTATGCCCCGCCTCCAGCCCCGCCCTCAGCTCTAGTGTGGTCAGGGATTGGGGGGAGAGGGTTCCGTAGGCGCTGTCCATCGATAGCGAGCGGCTTTCAGGGTCTGCCTCCTCCTGAGCCCCGCCCGCGGCTGGCCCCTCCCCCCTGGGGCTCGACAAATCAGAGTGCAGCCGCGCCTTCTCAGGCCCCGCCCGCTCCGTCTCCGAGAGCGACGAGGAGGCCGTGTCCACGTCCTCTGCCTCGTCCACTGCAATCACGGCGAGGGTTTCGGTCGAGCCATCTGATTGGCTGAGGAATAGAAAGAGGAGGGAACAAGTCAGTCTGGACAGGTGCGTGTGTGTGTATGTGTGTGTATGTGTGTGTGTGTGTGTGTGTGTGTGTGTGTGTGTGTGTGTGTGTGTATGTGCGTGCGTGAGTATGTGTTGTGTGTGTGTATACCTGAGTGTGTCCTTGTGCTGCAGTGAGGGCAAGCCGGAGGTGTGTGTGTGTGTGTGTGTACCTGAGTGTGTCCTTTTGCTGCAGTGATGGTGAGCTGGAGGTGTGTGTGTATGTGCGTGCGTGAGTATGTGTGTGTGTGTGTGTATGTGTGTGTACCTGAGTATGTCCTTGTGCTGCAGTGAGGATGAGCTGGAGGTGTGTGTGTGTGTGTGTGTCCCTGAGTGTCTTTGTGCTGCAGTGAGGGTGAGCGGGAGGTGTGTGAGTGTGTGTGTGTGTGTGTGTGTGTGTGTGTGTGTGTGTGTGTGAGTGTGTGTGTGTGTACCTGAGTGTGTCCTTGTGCTGCAGTGAGGGTGAGCTGGAGGTGTGTGAGTGTGTGTGTGTGTGTGTGTGTGTACCTGAGTGTGTCCTTGTGCTGCAGTGAGGGTGAGCTGGAGGTGTGTGAGTGTGTGTGTGTGTGTGTGTGTGTGTGTGTGTGTGTGTGAGTGTGTGTGTGTGTGTGTGTGTGTGTGTGTGTGTGTGTGTGTGTGTGTGTGTGAGTGTGTGTGTGTGTACCTGAGTGTGTCCTTGTGCTGCAGTGAGGGTGAGCTGGAGGTGCTCATGCTGCTCTCCTCTTCCTCCTCCTCCTCCTCCTCCTCTCTCCTCCGACCCTCCCGCTCACACTCCTCAGAGCGCAGGCGCTGCAGCTGCTTCTGAAAACACAATTCCAATGCCATCAACGAGTGTGTGTGTGTGTGTGTGTGTGTGTGTGTGTACTCTTGTGTGTGTATGTGCCGGTATATGTGCAAAATCTACAAGAATGTATGCGTCTCACCTTGCATGTTCAAACTCTGTAATAGTGGAAATAATGTGTTTTCAAATGTTGCTGCAAAAAAGCCAGATGTTGTTGTTGTTGATGAGGACAGCAGAGAAGTAACCATTCTGTGCATTTGACTACAGTCTAGAGGATGCCTACCTTACAAAGCTTTTAAAGTATCAGCCACTCAGAGACATTGTTGTACAGTTTGGGTACAAATGTAAGCTGTTGGTGTATATATTTGGAAGCCTAGGTAATGTCCACAGACTAGTAGTCAGGGGGTTGCGGATTGCTGGTCTCTCTAAGACAAGAGCAAAGGCTCTAGCAAAATTCTGCTCAATTTCTGTGATAATTGGCAGTCGCCACATCTGGAGAAGGCGCTGTTTTTTGTACCCATGAAATGAGACCAGAGGCATAGGCTACTGGGTTTACAATGCTGGTATCTAAGATTGTTTGTGTTCAATGAAATCTACTGTAAAATGTGAACACAAATAAAGGTATTAAAATGTGTTTGTTATTATTATTACATTACATTAAGCAGACATTTCTTGACCAAAGTGACTTACATATGTCAGCTATATTACAAGGGATCACATTGTCCCCGGAGCAACTTGTAGTTAAGTGCCTTGCTGAAGGGCACAACGGTGGAAGCCGGGAATTGAACCGACAACTTTCAGGCTACTGCACACTAGCCCAGCTCCTTAACCACTACACTACTGCACACTAGCCCAGCTCCTTAACCACAACACTACCACTGCACACTAGCCCAGCTCCTTAACCACTACACTACTACTGCACGCTAGCCCAGCTCCTTAACCACTACACTACTACTGCACACTTGCCCAGCTCCTTAACCACTACACTACACTACTACTGCATGCTAGCCCAGCTCCTTAACCACTACACTACTACTGCACGCTAGCCCAGCTCCTTAACCACTACACTACTGCACGCTAGCCCAGCTCCTTAACCACTACACTACTGCACGCTAGCCCAGCTCCTTAACCACTACACTACACTACTGCACGCTAGCCCAGCTCCTTAACCGCTACACTACCACCACCCTACAGGCTACTGCACGCTAGCCCAGCTCCTTAACCACTACACTACACTACTGCACGCTAGCCCAGCTCCCTAACCGCTACACTACCACCGCCCCGTTTGTGTGCGTGTGTGTATGTCTGTGGTCTGTGTGTGCGCAAGAGAAGGTTCTGTGTTCCATTCGTTCATCTTCATTGGGGGCGTGCACTGCCGTGCTCATGTCTGGTTGTTATCGGACCGAAAGAAAAAGAAACGAAACGTTTCCCCGATCAAGATATAGCGGAATAAAATGCATAGTGATTCATTTGGTGTCCTCAAATGCAGTATAGCGGAATACAATGCGTAGTGATTCATTTGGTGTCCTCAAATGCAGTATAGCGGAATACAATGCGTAGTGATTCATTTGGTGTCCTCAAATGCAGTATAGCGGAATACAATGCGTAGTGATTCATTTGGTGTCCTCAAATGCAGTATAGCGGAATACAATGCGTAGTGATTCATTTGGTGTCCTCAAATGCAGTATAGCGGAATACAATGCGTAGTGATTCATTTGGTGTCCTCAAATGCAGTATAGCGGAATAAAATGCGTAGTGCTTCATTTGGTGTCCTCAAATGCAGTATAGCGGAATAAAATGCGTAGTGCTTCATTTGGTGTCCTCAAATGCAGTATAGCGGAATACAATGCGTAGTGATTCATTTGGTGTCCTCAAATGCAGTATAGCGGAATACAATGCTTAGTGATTCATTTGGTGTCCTCAAATGCAGTATAGCGGAATACAATGCGTAGTGATTCATTTGGTGTCCTCAAATGCAGTATAGCGGAATACAATGCGTAGTGATTCATTTGGTGTCCTCAAATGCAGTATAGCGGAATACAATGCGTAGTGATTCATTTGGTGTCCTCAAATGCAGTATAGCGGAATACAATGCGTAGTGATTCATTTGGTGTCCTCAAATGCAGTATAGCGGAATAAAATGCATAGTGCTTCATTTGGTGTCCTCAAATGCAGTATAGCGGAATAAAATGCGTAGTGCTTCATTTGGTGTCCTCAAATGCAGTATAGCGGAATACAATGCGTAGTGCTTCATTTGGTGTCCTCAAATGCAGTATAGCGGAATAAAATGCGTAGTGCTTCATTTGGTGTCCTCAAATGCAGTATAGCGGAATACAATGCGTAGTGATTCATTTGGTGTCCTCAAATGCAGTATAGCGGAATACAATGCTTAGTGATTCATTTGGTGTCCTCAAATGCAGTATAGCGGAATACAATGCGTAGTGATTCATTTGGTGTCCTCAAATGCAGTATAGCGGAATACAATGCGTAGTGATTCATTTGGTGTCCTCAAATGCAGTATAGCGGAATACAATGCATAGTGCTTCATTTGGTGTCCTCAAATGCAGTATAGCGGAATAAAATGCATAGTGATTCATTTGGTGTCCTCAAATGCAGTATAGCGGAATACAATGCATAGTGATTCATTTGGTGTCCTCAAATGCAGTATAGCGGAATAAAATGCATAGTGATTCATTTGGTGTCCTCAAATGCAGTATAGCGGAATAAAATGCATAGTGATTCATTTGGTGTCCTCAAATGCAGTATAGCGGAATACAATGCATAGTGCTTCATTTGGTGTCCTCAAATGCAGTATAGCGGAATAAAATGCATAGTGATTCATTTGGTGTCCTCAAATGCAGTATAGCGGAATACAATGCTTAGTGATTCATTTGGTGTCCTCAAATGCAGTATAGCGGAATACAATGCGTAGTGATTCATTTGGTGTCCTCAAATGCAGTATAGCGGAATACAATGCGTAGTGATTCATTTGGTGTCCTCAAATGCAGTATAGCGGAATACAATGCATAGTGCTTCATTTGGTGTCCTCAAATGCAGTATAGCGGAATAAAATGCATAGTGATTCATTTGGTGTCCTCAAATGCAGTATAGCGGAATACAATGCATAGTGATTCATTTGGTGTCCTCAAATGCAGTATAGCGGAATAAAATGCATAGTGATTCATTTGGTGTCCTCAAATGCAGTATAGCGGAATAAAATGCATAGTGATTCATTTGGTGTCCTCAAATGCAGTATAGCGGAATAAAATGCATAGTGATTCATTTGGTGTCCTCAAATGCAGTATAGCGGAATACAATGCGTAGTGATTCATTTGGTGTCCTCAAATGCAGTATAGCGGAATACAATGCGTAGTGATTCATTTGGTGTCCTCAAATGCAGTATAGCGGAATACAATGCGTAGTGATTCATTTGGTGTCCTCAAATGCAGTATAGCGGAATACAATGCGTAGTGATTCATTTGGTGTCCTCAAATGCAGTATAGCGGAATACAATGCGTAGTGATTCATTTGGTGTCCTCAAATGCAGTATAGCGGAATACAATGCATAGTGCTTCATTTGGTGTCCTCAAATGCAGTATAGCGGAATAAAATGCATAGTGATTCATTTGGTGTCCTCAAATGCAGTATAGCGGAATACAATGCATAGTGATTCATTTGGTGTCCTCAAATGCAGTATAGCGGAATAAAATGCATAGTGATTCATTTGGTGTCCTCAAATGCAGTATAGCGGAATAAAATGCATAGTGATTCATTTGGTGTCCTCAAATGCAGTATAGCGGAATAAAATGCATAGTGATTCATTTGGTGTCCTCAAATGCAGTATAGCGGAATACAATGCATAGTGATTCATTTGGTGTCCTCAAATGCAGTATAGCGGAATACAATGCGTAGTGATTCATTTGGTGTCCTCAAATGCAGTATAGCGGAATACAATGCGTAGTGATTCATTTGGTGTCCTCAAATGCAGTATAGCGGAATACAATGCGTAGTGATTCATTTGGTGTCCTCAAATGCAGTATAGCGGAATACAATGCATAGTGCTTCATTTGGTGTCCTCAAATGCAGTATAGCGGAATAAAATGCATAGTGATTCATTTGGTGTCCTCAAATGCAGTATAGCGGAATACAATGCATAGTGCTTCATTTGGTGTCCTCAAATGCAGTATAGCGGAATAAAATGCATAGTGATTCATTTGGTGTCCTCAAATGCAGTATAGCGGAATAAAATGCATAGTGATTCATTTGGTGTCCTCAAATGCAGTATAGCGGAATAAAATGCATAGTGATTCATTTGGTGTCCTCAAATGCAGTATAGCGGAATAAAATGCATAGTGATTCATTTGGTGTCCTCAAATGCAGTATAGCGGAATAAAATGCATAGTGATTCATTTGGTGTCCTCAAATGCAGTATAGCGGAATACAATGCATAGTGATTCATTTGGTGTCCTCAAATGCAGTATAGCGGAATACAATGCATAGTGATTCATTTGGTGTCCTCAAATGCAGTATAGCGGAATACAATGCGTAGTGATTCATTTGGTGTCCTCAAATGCAGTATAGCGGAATAAAATGCATAGTGCTTCATTTGGTGTCCTCAAATGCAGTATAGCGGAATAAAATGCATAGTGCTTCATTTGGTGTCCTCAAATGCAGTATAGCGGAATAAAATGCGTAGTGCTTCATTTGGTGTCCTCAAATGCAGTATAGCGGAATACAATGCTTAGTGATTCATTTGGTGTCCTCAAATGCAGTATAGCGGAATACAATGCGTAGTGATTCATTTGGTGTCCTCAAATGCAGTATAGCGGAATACAATGCGTAGTGATTCATTTGGTGTCCTCAAATGCAGTATAGCGGAATACAATGCGTAGTGATTCATTTGGTGTCCTCAAATGCAGTATAGCGGAATACAATGCGTAGTGATTCATTTGGTGTCCTCAAATGCAGTATAGCGGAATAAAATGCATAGTGCTTCATTTGGTGTCCTCAAATGCAGTATAGCGGAATAAAATGCATAGTGCTTCATTTGGTGTCCTCAAATGCAGTATAGCGGAATAAAATGCGTAGTGATTCATTTGGTGTCCTCAAATGCAGTATAGCGGAATACAATGCGTAGTGATTCATTTGGTGTCCTCAAATGCAGTATAGCGGAATACAATGCGTAGTGATTCATTTGGTGTCCTCAAATGCAGTATAGCGGAATACAATGCATAGTGATTCATTTGGTGTCCTCAAATGCAGTATAGCGGAATACAATGCGTAGTGATTCATTTGGTGTCCTCAAATGCAGTATAGCGGAATAAAATGCATAGTGCTTCATTTGGTGTCCTCAAATGCAGTATAGCGGAATAAAATGCATAGTGCTTCATTTGGTGTCCTCAAATGCAGTATAGCGGAATACAATGCGTAGTGCTTCATTTGGTGTCCTCAAATGCAGTATAGCGGAATAAAATGCGTAGTGCTTCATTTGGTGTCCTCAAATGCAGTATAGCGGAATACAATGCGTAGTGATTCATTTGGTGTCCTCAAATGCAGTATAGCGGAATACAATGCTTAGTGATTCATTTGGTGTCCTCAAATGCAGTATAGCGGAATACAATGCTTAGTGATTCATTTGGTGTCCTCAAATGCAGTATAGCGGAATACAATGCGTAGTGATTCATTTGGTGTCCTCAAATGCAGTATAGCGGAATACAATGCATAGTGCTTCATTTGGTGTCCTCAAATGCAGTATAGCGGAATAAAATGCATAGTGATTCATTTGGTGTCCTCAAATGCAGTATAGCGGAATACAATGCATAGTGCTTCATTTGGTGTCCTCAAATGCAGTATAGCGGAATAAAATGCATAGTGATTCATTTGGTGTCCTCAAATGCAGTATAGCGGAATAAAATGCTTAGTGATTCATTTGGTGTCCTCAAATGCAGTATAGCGGAATACAATGCGTAGTGATTCATTTGGTGTCCTCAAATGCAGTATAGCGGAATACAATGCATAGTGCTTCATTTGGTGTCCTCAAATGCAGTATAGCGGAATAAAATGCATAGTGATTCATTTGGTGTCCTCAAATGCAGTATAGCGGAATACAATGAAATGGTAGCCTAGTGGAATGTCCAATCAATATGCACGTCTGCGCAAGTGAAACTCACAATGAATTAGGGAGGTGATTTGCATCTCCACTAACCAAAAGCTAGTTTTCCTAACATCTCCATTGTTGACGTGAAATATGTCTCCATAGTGTCAAGCAAGTGAAGTGATAACATTATGCAGGTAGCCAATGTTCACGTCACCGGAATCAGAAAGAAGCAACCAAGACGGGCCCTGCTTGCTCTGTTAGGTATTTCTGTGTGTTCAAATGGTGGATTTAACAGGCAGAATTTAAAAAACAATTCCTGGGGGAGAAGCCCCTGGACCCCCCCCCCCTCACACTACCTCTTACTACTGCACCCTTCCCCCCCTCACACAACCTCTTACAACTGCACCCCCCCCCAATGATCCACACGACCTCTTACAACTGGACCCCCCCCCCCCCCCCCCATGATCCACACGACCTCTTACAACTGGACCCCCCCCCCCTCACACAACCTCTTACAACTGCACCCCCCCCCCCATGATCCACAAAACCTCTTACAACTGGACCCCCCCCCACACAACCTCTTACAACTGGACCCCCCCCCCACACAACCTCTTACAACTGGACCCCCCCAATGATCCACTCACTAGCTCTCCGTTCCTCTAGCTCTTGTGCGTATGAGCCTCTAGAACACTGCAGCCTACAGAGCACAACTGTCAGCACTCAGTAACAGCATGTGTGATTGGAATGTGGATCGCTTGATTTTGATCACATTTATAATGTGTAGACTACTATATGGTAGGCTATGAGTACTATATATAATGAGTATACTATATGGTCGGCTATGAGTACTATATATAATGAGTATACTATATGGTAGGCTATGAGTACTATATATAATGAGTATACTATATGGTAGGCTATGAGTACTATATATAATGAGTACACTATATGGTAGGCTATGAGTACTATATATAATGAGTACACTATATGGTAGGCTATGAGTACTATATATAATGAGTATACTATATGGTCGGCTATGAGTACTATATATAATGAGTATACTATATGGTAGGCTATGAGTACTATATATAATGAGTATACTATATGGTAGGCTATGAGTACTATATATAATGAGTATACTATATGGTAGGCTATGAGTACTATATATAATGAGTATACTATATGGTAGGCTATGAGTACTATATATAATGAGTATACTATATGGTAGGCTATGAGTACTATATATAATGAGTATACTATACGGTAGGCTATGAGTACTATATAAAACCCGGATTGCTGCTAAAAAGGTGCGGCCTACGATCACTGAAGACCTGGAGAGGCTTGGTACGTATTATACGAACCATTTTGAGAGCTGTGATGGCAAATAAAGATGTTTCCAGTGATTATTTAAAAAGAGTATGGATAATTTAGCTCACAGCATTTTTCATAAAACATCTTTTTGTCATTTTCAGTCAGAACAAACGTATTGGTCAAGAGATAACAAACATTAAATCAATATTTGCCAGAGGTATGAATAATGCTGTTCCTAACTGTTTCTGTGGTCTGTGTGTGTGTGTGTGTGTGTGTGTGTGTTTGTGTGTGTGTGTGTTTGTGTGTGTGTGTGTATGTCTGTGGTCTGTGTGTGTGTCTGCGGTCTGTGTGTGTGTGTGTGTGTGTGTGTGTGTGTGTGTGTGTGTGTGTGTGTGTGTCTGTGTGTGTGTGTGTGCGTGTGTGTGTATAGGTGTGTGTGTAGGTGTGCGTGAGTGTGTGTGTGTGTGTGTGTGTGTGTCTGTGTGTGTGTGAGTATAGGTGTGCATGTGTGTGTATATGTGTACAGTATGTGTGTGTGTGTGTCTGTATGTGTGTGAGTATAGGTGTGCATGTGTGTGTATATGTGTACAGTATGTGTGTGTGTGTGTGTGAGCTGGTCACCTGTACATTGGTGATGGCCTCTACCCAGCTTCTCCCCTGGGTGGCGCTGTTGGCCTGGAAGCTGTAGGCGGCGGTGACGTGCTGGAGCTGGTTGAGGAAGAGGAGGAGGAAGGCTCCGGCGTCCTTCAGCTCACGACACACCACCTGGTGCAGCAGCAGTGGCTGGCGAATCACACGCACGCGCTCCACACGCTTCACCGGCTTAGTGATCAGCAACAGGTCCGTAAACAGGAAACAGTACACGTCCACCTGAACGCCCAGAGAGAGAGAGAGGGAGAAAGGGAGGGAGGGAGGGAGAGAGAGAGAGAGGGAGGGAGAGAGAGAGAGAGGGAGGGAGGGAGAGAGAGAGGTAGGGAGAGAGGGATGAGGGAGAGAGGGATGGGGGGGAGGGAGAGAGGGATGAAGGGGGGGGAGAGAGAGGGAGGGAGGGAGAGAGGGATGAGGGGGGGGAGAGAGAGAGGGAGGGAGGGGGAGAGTGAGAAAGAGAGAGAGGGAGGGAGGGAGGGAGGGAGAGAGGTAGGGAGAGAGGGATGAGGGAGAGAGGGATGGGGGGGAGGGAGAGAGGGATGAGGGGGGGAGAGAGAGAGGGAGGGAGGGAGAGAGTGAGAGAAAGAGAGAGGGAGGGAGGGAGGGAGAGAGGGATGAGGGGGGGAGAGAGAGAGGGAGGGAGGGAGAGAGTGAGAGAGAGAGAGAGGGAGGGAGGGAGGGAGAGAGAGAGGGAGGGAGGGAGAGAGTGAGAGAGAGAGAGAGGGAGGGAGAGAGAGAGTGAGAGAGAGAGAGAGGGAGGGAGAGAGAGAGAGAGGGAGGGAGGGAGGGAGGGAGAGAGAGAGAGAGGTAGGGAGAGAGGGATGAGGGAGAGAGGGATGAGGGGGGGAGAGGGATGAGGGAAGGAAGGGTAGAAGAGAGGCAGAGAAAGAAAGAGAATAAGGAAGTAAAAATACAGCGGTCATTGGTCAGGGTTAGGGGTCATTGGTCAGATCAGGTCAGGGTTAGGGGTCATTGGTCAGATCAGGGTTAGGGGTCATTGGTCAGGGTTAGGGGTCATTGGTCAGATCAGGTCAGGGTTAGGGGTCATTGGTCAGGGTAAGGGGTCATTGGTCAGGGTTAGGAGTCATTGGTCAGGTCAGGGTTAGGGGTCATTGGTCAGGGTTCAGGCATTTGGACTGACTGGAAATCATATATGTATTAATTATGAGCAGTTAATTTGGGGCAGCCGTGGCCTACTGGTTAGCGCTTCGGACATGTAACCGGAGGGTTGCCGGTTCGAACCCTGACCAGTAGGCACTGCTGAAGTGCCCTTGAGCAAGGCACCTAACCCCTCACTGCTCCCCGAGCGCCGCTGTTGTTGCAGGCAGCTCACTGCGCCGGGATTAGTGTGTGCTTCACCTCACTGTGTGTTTACTGTGTGCTGAGTGTGTTTCACTAATTCACAGATTGGGATAAATGCAGAGACCAAAATTTCCCTCACGGGATCAAAAGAGTATATATACTTATACTAATACACACACACACACACTCCATCTCTCTCTCACCCTTATACTATACTAATACACACACACACACACACACACTCCATCTCTCTTTCTCTCTCTCTCACCCTTATACTATACTAATACACACACACACACTCCATCTCTCTCTCTCTCTCTCTCTCTCTCACCTTGCTGTCCTTCCCCTCCTTCATGCGTAGCGCCCCCTCCAGGAAGAGTTGTCTGGTCTCCTCGCACGAGGCCCCGATGACCGGAGCCGTCAGGTCAAACTGGTTGAACTCCCTGAGAATCTAAACACACACACACACACACACACACACACACACACACACACACAGACGTTACACACTTCACAACAAAACACACACTTGCTCATATATTTTACACATACTGTACCAAAACACACATTCGCTCACATATTACAAACTTCACATAATAATGCCACAGATGAGTGTAATTGGTTAAGAACCTTTAGTATTTAGAACACTGGCATAAGAACCATGAGTATTCAGAACAGTGACATAAGAACCTTTAGTATTTAGAACACTGACATAAGAACCATGAGTATTCAGAACACTGACATAAGAACCTTTAGTATTTAGAACACTGGCATAAGAACCATGAGTATTCAGAACACTGACATAAGAACCATGAGTATTCAGAACACTGACATAAGAACCTTTAGTATTTAGAACACTGGCATAAGAACCATGAGTATTCAGAACACTGACATAAGAACCATGAGTATTTAGAACACTGACATAAGAACCTTTAGTATTTAGAACACTGGCATAAGAACCATGAGTATTCAGAACACTGACATAAGAACCTTTAGTATTTAGAACACTGGCATAAGAACCATGAGTATTCAGAACACTGACATAAGAACCATGAGTATTCAGAACACTGACATAAGAACCTTTAGTATTTAGAACACTGGCATAAGAACCATGAGTATTCAGAACACTGACATAAGAACCATGAGTATTTAGAACACTGACATAAGAACCTTTAGTATTTAGAACACTGGCATAAGAACCATGAGTATTCAGAACACTGACATAAGAACCTTTAGTATTTAGAACACTGGCATAAGAACCATGAGTATTCAGAACACTGAC
>NW_027468837.1:41491378-41496378 GCF_046254945.1 Alosa pseudoharengus
AAACAACTTTGAAACATATTTGTGAGGTAATTGCTTTCTCAAACACTTCTAATATCCCCTTTCCCTCTGCCTCTAAAGTTCCCGCTATATTTTGGTTGTAATGATGTCTGACCTGGAGGTATCTATGAAAGTCTTGACGCTGTAGGCCATGGTCATTCTGCATTGCTTCAAAACTTTTTAGAATCCCTCTTGTTGCAAAGGTGGTATAGGTTGTTAAGCCCTTTTCATTCCACATTTTGAACCTGTCATCTAATTTAGCCGGTGGAAAGTCAGTGTCAAATGCGCACCATTTCAGCTTTCTGAGTGGCTTTTCAATGTTACAAAATTGTATTATCCTCTGCCAAATCTTCAAGCCTGTGTTAATCCAGGGGTTGTCTAGATTTAGCATTTTTTTCTGCAATTCACAGTCTGCTATTACTGCTGCAAGAGGAATCTCACCAGACATAGCGTTTTCAATATCCTTCCACCTGGCAAAATAAAAGGAGCTAGACCAGCACACCAGGGGTCTTAACTGGGCTGCATAATAGTAGTCACGCAGGCAGGGGATGTTTAGACCTCCTTTTCCCTTGCCTAACTGCAGTGTTTTATACCTGGTCCTAGGTTTCTTACCCTGCCACAGGAACCTTGAAATTAATTTATCCCATTCAAT
Source organism: Alosa pseudoharengus (assembly GCF_046254945.1). Classification (NCBI taxonomy): domain Eukaryota; kingdom Metazoa; phylum Chordata; class Actinopteri; order Clupeiformes; family Clupeidae; genus Alosa; species Alosa pseudoharengus. Next base: position 41,492,028 of record NW_027468837.1, read on the forward strand.
AAACTGATTGGTTGGCACCTCAACTGGAAGGGCTTGGAAAAGATACAATAATCTTGGAAGTATGTTCATTCTGATAGATTCAACTTTAGAATTTAAACTTAGAAAAGGGATGAGAGTCCATCTTTGCAGATCTGCTCTAATGTTGGCATTTAAAGGAGTGTAGTTCAGGTCAACCAGCTTTTTAATGTCTTTAGGAATATTAACTCCCAAGTATTTTATGTAGTCTGCATCCCATCTCAGGTCATACTTCCTTGATAAGTAGTCAGGTGGGACATAGTTGAAGGGGAGCACTTGGGTTTTTTGTACATTTAGTTTATATCCTGAAATTGTCCCGTATTTGTGTAGTGTATCCATCAATTTGGGGAGTGTTGATGTGGGTTGTGATAGATAGATTAGGACGTCGTCTGCAAATAGTGCAAGTTTATGCTCGTCAGTATCCATTCTTATCCCTTTAATATTACCATTTTGCCTGATACATTGACTCAGCGGTTCAATAAACAGTGCAAAAAGGAGAGGGGAGGCAGGGCATCCCTGTCTTGTCCCTCGTTCCAAAGTAATGGATTTTGATAGGGCACCATTTACTTTAATTCTAGCTGTGGGACTATCATTGAGGGCTTGAAATATTGCTATGAGAGATTCATGGAAGCCAAATTTTGCTAACACCCTATATAAAAAAGACAATCTCACCGAATCAAAAGCCTTTTCTGCGTCTAGGCTAATCAGAATTGCCTCTGCATTCTGTTGATTGATATGGTTAACAATATGTAGTGTTCTTCTCAAATTGTCGTGTGTCTGTCTCTGTCTAATAAAACCTGTCTGGTCCGTATGGATAAGTCTAGGCAAAATCCTGTCTATCCTATGTGTCAATATTGATGTGAACAATTTGTAGTCCACATTAAGAAGACTGATGGGACGATAATTGCTACATTCAAGTTTATCTTTTCCCTCCTTTGGAATCAAGGAAATTATCGCTTCTCTCCATGAAGGTGGGATTTTCTTTTCCTGCAGGATCCAATTATAGGTCCTCAATAGTATTGGGGCTAGTTGCTCGCGTAGTGCTTTATACCATTCAGCACTGAATCCATCTGTGCCTGGCGACTTACTAGCCTTCAGGTTGGAGATAGCAGAATTCAGTTCTTCAATTGTTATTTCTGATATTAAAGTTTTATTTTCTTCTTTTGATACTGAAGGTAAGTGTAATGACGCGAGGAATGTGTCCATTTCTGAAGTATTATCAATTTGTGGTTGAGGGTAGAGGGTCTTGTAATAGTTTTCAAAATGTTCTTGAATGTTCCCTAATCCATAGTCTATTGTTCCCAGCTCTGGATGTCGTATCTTGTGTATAGTATTCTCTGCCTGCTGCTTCCTTAGTTTGTATGCTAAAAGTTTTGTTGCTTTCCCCCCTACCTCATAGTAACGCTGTTTTAGAAATGCCAACTTCTTTTGTATTTCTTGTGTACTCATATCTTGTATCTGTTTTCTTAATTTATCAATTTCTTGTTTAGCCTGATCATCCAAAGTGCTACTATGAACTCTTTGTAACTGTTTTAATTCACTTTCCAGGTCTCGTAACTTTTGTACTCTGAGTTTTTTCATATGTGATGTAATGGAGATAATTTTGCCTCTCATAACCGCCTTAAGCGTGTCCCAGAGAATATCAGGCGTTACTTCTCCATTATCATTTATTTCTAAATAGGTATTAATCTCCTGTTTCAGACTTTCTTTTATGCCTGTATTGTTCAGGATGGTTGAATTTAGTCTCCACAATGTTTCTCTTCGTTCTCCAATAAGGTTTAAAGTTAGCTATATAGGGCTATGGTCAGACAGAGTCATGGAACCAATGCAACATTGTTCTACCATGTGTAAGTCCCTACTGAAAGTAAAAAAGTAATCAATTCTCGTATACACTGCATGCGATGTGGAGTAGTATGTGTAGTCACGCCTGGTGGGGAAAAGCTCTCTCCAGACATCCACTATCCCCATTTCTTTCATTAATGAATTTGTTCTCTTGCTTATAAGTTTTGGCTCCGAATTGCCCCGTGAGACATCTAATTTAGGATTTAGATGTATATTAAAATCCCCTCCGCAGATAACCATTCCCTGTGTTTTTGTAGCCATTAGATCAAATATTTTCCTGTAGAATTCCCAATTGCTATCTGGGGGGGAGTACACATTCAGGAGAGTGATAACTGTTCCCGCCAGCTTTCCTATCGTCATGACAAACCCTTGATAAATGCTCATAATTCAGCCCCCTTGCCAGTAATATTGCCACCCCCCTTCTACGTCTCGATACATGAGACGAGGAGTATACATGATTAAAACCCATTCTGTTCAATTTGGCATGTTCTGAACTATTCAGGTGGGTTTCTTGTAGAAAAGCTATCTGCTCTCTATCCTTCTTCAATTGTGACAACATTTTCCCCCTCTTAACAGGACTGTGTATTCCATTTACATTATAAGAGGCTATTCGAATGCTTTGCATTTAAGTTATATCCTCTGACATATACTCTGTGTAAGTGAAAAGCTTCCCCTTTACAGTAAAGAACGACTGTAATAAGCTAACAGATAAACATTTGAAAAATATAACAATCAGGAAAAAAGAACAATTCAATATAATATCTTCCACATTATGGGTCTGTCTCATGACCCTCCACCAAATGTTAATAGGTGGGTTTAAGGGAAAGCCCCCCTCTCGACACAGAGAAGGAGGGCCCTCGTGAGTGGCAGAGCAAAAAGGGTCCAGTTTCCAAAGTTGGCCCAAATCATGTTTAAATTCGACAGACACTAAGCCAACAATTAAGTAAACGTCCTTGCATGTTTATCAGCATCATTGTCTATTAATCAAACATAACTCACCGTTCCAGTGAGATGGATAGGTAATCTCATTATTACTGACTACCACCGTCTGTGTTTGCGGGAGAGGACTCCCTTCTAAATGCGTGTAATTTCGCCCTGTATGTGGGAACTTTACCAACTGCTCGTCGAGGTTGTTTCTGCCAGGTTAGCTGCCGTAGTCGCTCCATCAGTGTCCCAGGGGGTTTGATAATCTCGACTGGGAAGCCCCTCTCGTGCATGTCGCGCGTCGCCTCCTCAACAGTCTCGTAGATCTTGGGTCCATCTGTATACTTTACTTGCAGTCTTGCCGGGAACATCGTGTGGAATTTGATGCCTCGGTCCTTCAAAATTCTCCTGACCTCGGCATATTCTTTCCTCTTTTGGATTATGCGTGGCGGGTAGTCGTTGTCCACGTTCACTTTTTGGCCTTGCCAGGTCAATCCCTTCTTTTGCCATGTATTGCGCAGAATAGTTTCTTTGACTCTATAACTGGCGAACTTCACCAGGATGGATCTCGGTGAAGCAGTAGAAGGTGGCTTAGTTCCAAGCGCCCGGTGTGCCCTCTCAATTTGAAGGCTTTTGGTGTCTATAATGTCCAGATTGTCACCAAGCAACTTTTCAATAAACTCGATCATAGACGGGAATTCATTCTCGGCTTCGTCTGGTATCCCATAAATGCGGATATTCTCGCGTCTTGATCGGCTCTCTCGATCAGTTATCTTAGCTTCCATCTGCGCTTGGAGTTTTATCATTTCTAAGATTATGTCTTCTGTATTTTGAATTCTGTCCTCAGCTTTACCAATTCTTTCTTCTGCCTCGTCCAGTCTAATGTTCGTTTTGGTTATTTCCTCCTTTATGCCTTCTAGTTGTGTCGTCTTATCCCGGCGAAAATCTCGCAATTCTTGCAGAATCATGCTAGTGGTGTCAGTATGTTGATTAGCCTCGGCCTCAGCCATGATGGTATTCGGAGAGTTACTCGCTGCCGGACGCAATTTCGTCTTGTCTTTTTTTGCTTTCGTTGACATTATCGCCCTTTTAATGCAATAACGTATTACTCATTCATAATTCTCAAATTAAGGACGCATACTACATTTAATTATTCGGGAGCTGGTTCCTCATGCTGCCATCTTGTCAGCGTCTCAACCGGAAGTCCCCGCACGCAGAGTTATTCATCATTCTCCTGCAGGTTCAACAGGCCACTGAGGAAGAGCTAACACACGCACACACACACGCACACACACACGCACACACACACACACACGCACACGCACACACACACGCACACACACTCTTACATCGATGATGACGTTGAGCTTCTTGATGTAGGCCGCCTCGGTCTGCAGCAGTTCCCAGATGGCCTCCTGCTGGTGCACCTGACGTCTGCTCAGGGCCTACACACACACACACACACACACAAACACACACACAAACACACACACAAACACACACACACAAACACACACACACAAACACACACACACAAACACACACACACACACACACACACACAAACACA
>NW_027468837.1:41506378-41508878 GCF_046254945.1 Alosa pseudoharengus
TCCCATATAAGATGCTTTATATCTTCATATACTAGATCCAATTATTTGTTTTCCAAATATATGGATAAGTTTATGTGTGAATATGTGACAGACTTATATGTAGTCTATATGTATGGTGGCATACATATCCATACACTAAATTCCACTACTTATTTTCTAAATATATGGAGAACTTTATGTGTGAATATGTGGCAGACATATTTGTAGTCTCCATATATGGTGGCATACATATCCATACACTAGATTACATTACTTATTTTCCAAATGGAGAACAGTGTGAATATATTTGTTTATGTCTTGGCGTCACAGGTATGGTGTCGACTATGCTGCCTTATGTTTCAATGTTTTGTGTGGAGCGCTTTGGGTTGCACTATGTTCATGAAAAATGTGTGAGGCCAAAGCTACTTTAAATATAACGGATGCTTATCACATCTTGATGCGCATGCGCACACAGCAATACCCATCCCCCACACTGGACTGACATAGAGCTGGTAAGTCCCGCCCATCCGCTAAACCCCCAGTGGACCTCTAGATTGAAAAATCGTCAATGCAAGTGAATGTGAGAAAATAATTATTTTCTGGTCCCGTTTGAATTGTGCCATGAATGTGAACATATGTTGTCTGTGAATTTTTAATATAATTTTTCATGTTACGAGTTTGACAGTATATTATATGATTCTTCGGCTATCAGTTGTGGAAAAGACATAACGAGAAAGACTACATGTCACCTGTGACGTGAGCTAGCTCTAATCCCTAACTGAGATGCTAGTTTTTGTAACGGCAGGAATAAACACACATGGTAACAAAAATATTTGAAATATGTCTAGCTTCACTCAACACATTAACACTATGATACAGTTTGATTGTAAAGTTGTATGGTTCACTGTGTTCAAAGTCGATCTTAATAACCCTCTACATCTCGACCAACTGATGGTTGTTATGGGAAACTAGTTAGCTGTCGTCTAGCGGAAAGTTGTAGTCCACAAAGTGCCCTCACACAAAGTTTAACCGCATCAAACTTCTACCCTCTCAATTGTAGCATTCTTTACACGAAAATTTATATTAAAAATTCACAGACAACATATGTTCACATTCATGGCACAATTCAAACGGGACCAGAAAATAATTATTCACATTCACTTGCATCGACGATTTTTCAATCTAGAGGTCCAGCGGGGATAGCGGAAAGGACTTACCAGCTCTATTTGAACTCCAACCACGGTGACCTCAACCGTCACTTTTCTGTCCTGTCATGCATCCGACTGTGTAAGCTGTACAAGCTGTCATCATATCCAAGGTAAGAAAGCCTTTAGTAAACGGGAATTAGTTAGAAAAATATTGTTTTTATAATGTAATGTTAACCAAATCCGTTTGTTAACAGTCTAACCATCATGTTAGAATTAGCTAACGTTAATGTTAGCAATTAGCTATCGATAACGTTAGCGAGCTAATATTGCTAACGTTAGCGATGTTAGCTGTTAACTTTTCCATTAACTAACTTTACCATTATGTGGAATATCTAGAATGGTAGTTAACATCATATCCAACAACAAGCCTGTCTGAGATGTCGTTATGAATATAAGTTTTAGTTTGAATGAAATATCAGGTGTGAGTAAGTTAGCTAACCTAGCTATAGCAGCTAACTTACATTTAAAGTGGCTGCTAATAACCATGCAAGCTAACATGAATGTTAGTAGACCTAAATGGATCTTTAGTTTGTGAAGGGTAGTGTTAAGCCATCCTTACAACAGAAGACTTTGAAGATTTGGGAAAGATTCTTGAAAGATAGTCTTTTGAGTAAAGCTTGAATGGGGGGCATTAGTTAAAAGACTCCAATATTTCAAGAATCTTTCCCAAATCTTGTCAAAGTATTCTGATGTATGGATCATTAGGCTACATGTTCTTCATCTCATAGCCCTTATTTAAGCTTACTTGTGCCAAGATGTGTGTTTATTAAAGATGCATGTGAAGGTAGTAGTGCTTCAGTGATGGTCTTTTCATGTTCTGTGTGTTTTACAGCATATTAATCTTCTCTGTTCCCTGTTTGCAGGTGATGATTTGTGAGGACTGCTGCCCTGAGAACACTGAGTGCATTCTGCATATGCCAAATCAATGTGTGCCACTTCCATAAAGTGGAAAAAAGTTTCTACCTGGAGAGTGTACTCACTGTTTGTGTGGAAAAACTAAACTTTAATAAAAGTTTAAAAAATATTTTGTGTGTTTTCTTTGGAACATCAACAATCTTATATTTCTGATACATATATTGTGACATATTTCTATAAATGTGACATAGCAGAACATTACATATATTTTGCAATATATTTACCTTATATGAGTGCAAATATATGTCCATAGACATATATTTGCAATATATTGGTATCCCTAGTATGCGTACAAATACATAACTTATCACATATTTACATATATGCAACTGACATATATTTGTAATATATTTGTATATCTGGGAAAATATATGTGACGTATATAAAAACGGCCAATT
>NW_027468837.1:41516378-41518878 GCF_046254945.1 Alosa pseudoharengus
AGCCCTAGTGTGTGTGTGTGTGCATGTTTATGTGTGTGTGTGTATGTGTGTGTGTGTGTGTGTGGGTGTGTGTGTGTGTGTGTGTATGTGTGTGTGTGTGTGTGTGCTCACCTTTCACCCTCAGCTCATGGCCCCCAAAGCGGTAGGCCTCAAAGGCCAGTGAGAGCGGGGTGTTGGACTGATCCAGGAACAGCTCCACCCGTGACAGCTCAATGCCCTTCTGCTCAAACACTGGTGCCAACACCTCCCTACAACACACACACACACACACACACACACACACACACACACACACACACACACACACACACAGTTCAATGCCTTTCTGCTCAAACACTGGTGCCAACACCTCCCTACAACACACACACACACACACACACATGTATGCATATGCATAAACACACACACACATGTACACATGCGCACACACAAGAGGGCAGCCGTGGCCTACTGGTTAGCGCTTCGGACTTGTTACCAGAGGGTTACAAGTTCGAACCCCAACCAGTAGGCACTGCTGAAGTGCCCTTGAGCAAGGCACCTAACCCCTCACTCCTCCACGAGCGCCGCTGTTGTTGCAGGCAGCTCACTGCGCCGGGATTAGTGTGTGCTTCACCTCACTGTGTGTTCACTGAGTGTGTTTCACTTATTCACGGATTGGGATAAATGCAGAGACCAAATTTCCCTCACAGGATCCAAAGAGTATATATTAGGGGTGTAAAGATTAACCGATACGTATCGGTATCCGTTTTTAACGTGTAAGATACGGCTACATCGATACGTGAAGCCCCGTATCGGAAAAAAACTGAAATGAATCGGTCGTTATATCGATTTACTTGTTATGAATCGGTTCACAACCTTTTCTGCTCGCTCAGACCATGGCTCAGACCCTCATTTACGTTCCAAGCAGCGCGTTCATCCCACTTCCGGTTTTGAAACTATACGTGGCACGGAATTGTGGGTAATGCAGTTCGTTTTTGGTTACATTCATTGCCCAAAGTTGTCAAATGACCTCATTACCCATCTACTGCAACTTAAGCATGTGACAACTTGCACTCGGTCGGCTTTTGTTTTTCGAAATCCAGCGCGAAATTAAACACTTATAGCGTTCCTAAACAACGATAGTCTGTAGAGTAGCCTTACCTTTGATGAAGGGATTTCCTTAATGTTAAATAATAATTTGGCCCTTGCTGCTAAAACGATGCACAAATTATTAGCCAATGATTTTGTTCATATTCACTCAGACTTATGGCATTATAGGTTTCTGCATTAGGTCTACTGTTGGAACAAAATAACCGCAGAGAGTTCATTGATTTGTAGGCCTATTTTATTCTTGTAGGGTAGGCTATATGAGAAAAGGCCAAGAGTGTCTTAAGCACTGTTTTATTTTATTTCGGTATTGTCTTACCTCAACAAGGCTACAGCTCCATGAAAACAATCAGATATAACTCTATAAAATCTGTAAAGTCTATAAAAATTTATTTTTATGTTGTATTTGACTGAAATGTAGACTATTCTTTTTTCATTTCAATACAGTATATGAAACAAACCTCAGTTTAGATAATCATATTCACATATTTTTTGCCTAATTGACCATGACAATGATAATTGCTAATATAAAATTAATGTGCACCTTGAGCAAATGATAAAAAATATTTCAGAATGCTTTCCATTCTTGAACTGCATCGAATTGCATCGAATCGCATCGCATCGAATCGTACTGAATCGTTTTTTATAAACATGTATCTTTTCTTGTATCAAATCGTGCCCATGTATCTAGATGTGAATCGTATCGTCTTTTACATGAGAGATTCACACCCCTAGTATATATACTTATACTTATACACGCACAACCACATACACACACAAATTACATAAAAGCTCTCCCTTTGTTTTGCGAAGAAATAGACACACACACACAGACAGACACAGACACAAACACACACAGACACAGACAGACACAGACAAACACACACAGACACAGACAGAGACACAGACCCACTCTCCCTTTGTTTTGCAAAGAAATAGACTCTCTCTCACACACACACACACACACACACACACACACACACACACACACACACACACACAGACACAGACAGACACAGACAAACACACACAGACACAGACACACACACAGACAGACCCACTCTTACCTCAGTGGTTTCTTCTTAACAGCTGGAACAATCTCCATGTCAACGTCAACACTCAGGTCAAACTTCAGTGTGAAGCACTCTTTACTGGGGTCCTACAAGACACACACACACACACACACACACACATATACATATACACATGCACACACACACACACACACACACACACACACACACACACACACACACACACACACACACACACACACACGCACACACAGACACACACGTAGCTTTACATTGATGTGGTCAGTTAAAGTGCGGAGAGCAGAGGGGACTGATCACACACACACACACACACACCAGGCTTGTGCAAAATTCCGAATTTTAGAATGTATCTCCATTCA
>NW_027468837.1:41531378-41533878 GCF_046254945.1 Alosa pseudoharengus
CTACTGATTCTGTTAGTGGGAGAGTGAGTTGTGCATTAGGTTCTGTTAGTGGCTACTGGTTCTGTTAGTGGCTACTGGTTTATATATATATAGTATAGTATACAGAGAGAGAGAACTCTCCTGAGTGCTGTGTCATTGGACATAAAAGAGTTTGTGTGTGTGTGTGTGTGTGTGTGTGTGTGTGTGTGTGTGTGTGTGTCTGTGTGTCTGTGTGTGTGTTTGTGTAGAGCGACGCAGAGCGACGTCAGCCTAATGTCCACTTCCTGTTTTTACCATTCTACTGGTCAGGGACTTCCTGCTGTCTCACTTCAGGGTCTTCCCCATCACACACACACACACACACACACCTGCCATCAGTGTGGTGTGATGCTTTACGAGTGACAAGACCCAAAAACTCATTGTTCCACTCCAAAGGAACACCCACACAGGAACACCCCTCATGCAAACACACACACACACACACACACACACACATACACACACACACACACACACAAAATAAAAATACAATCTGTAACACAGCTCACACACACACAGACAATACTCACACATAAAACTCAAGCCATCTGAAAGACAGTACAAAGGGGCTTATTCCTGATGGAATGTTCCAGAACAAACACACATAAAACACACACTCATAAAAGAGTCCAGCACTCCTCCTGAATTCAACCACTGTGTGCTTGTCCACAAACAGAGAGAGAGACACAAAAACACACATACACACAAACACACACAAAGAGAAAGAGACACACACACCTTGTTTTTATTTGTCATCAAGAGAGTGAGAGAATATTTAGTGTGTTTATAAAGATACTAGTGTGTGTGTGTGTTAATGCAGGGCACAGACAGTACAAGAGACACAGAAGGTCTTGCGCCCTTTCCCTCTTCTCCAAACACACACACACACACACACACACACTCACACACACACTGCTTTGTTCATCCCCGGAGTCTGAATTCCTACTTGATGACATCACACCGCTCCTTGAAAGGAAAATGTGAGTGTAGGAGTGTGTGTGTGTGTGTGTGTGTGTGTGTGTGCGCGCACGCGTGTGTGTGTGTGTGCATGAGTGTGTGTGTGTGTGTGCACGCGCGTGTGTGTGTGAGTGTGTGTGTGCATGAGTGCGCGCGTGTGTGTGTGTGTGTGTGTGTGTGTGTGTGCACGCGCGCGCGTGTGTGTGTGTGTGTGTGTGTGTGTGCGTGCGTGCGTGTGTGCGTGTGTGTGTGTGCACGCGCATGCATGCGTGTGTGCATGAGTGCGTGTGTGTGTGCGTGTGTGTGTGTGCACGCGTGTGTTTGTGTAATTTATTGTCTGTAAATACAGTGTATCTACCATATGTGTGTATGTGAGCGTATACCTTTGTGTATGTGTATAAGTGTGTGTGTGTGTTTGTGTCATTTACTGTCTGTAAATACTAGGGCTGGGTATCGGGCTGGTATATGTTTCGATACAGTGGCAATTTTAATACCTTGATTTCGATGCCGGTTCCTAAACGATACTTTTTCCGATGCCATATGTTTGTAAATCAATTTCAACAAAAAAAAATACATTCTCCTTTAGTGGTGAAACAACTTAACATTAAAATACAAACTTTTTTGCATGAACATCTGCAAAAAATATTACAAATAAACAATATGTAAGAGATTGTTGCTGTGTAGGCCTACTTAATATCTGCAGTATTAAAGGGAAGAAATGTAAATGTAGCCTAACAGATTAGTGCAAAATGTTTTAAGTGGAAGTGGCATTTCGTTTTGTTGCCATCCATCTTAATGAAGTGGAGCCGTACTTTGATTTCTTTGGCATTTATTACACTACGTGAAAAAGCAACACACCTCTCTGGACAACACACCCCTTTGTATACAATGTGTCCATGTTTTTTTTCCTATGGCAAAATAATGCAGATTTTGGATAATCACGCCCGCCTGTCAAAACTGTCAATAATATAGAGGTCTGAAATGCGGTCAGACGTTTTGCCCTACACACATTTGTCATCTGACATGTGGTGGTTAAGAGATTTAGGTTTGGTTGCTATGGGAGCTAACCAAACAATCTCCTCAGCTCCACAGACAGAAGCATGTCAGGTTTTTTAAGGAGTTTATCCACTTTAGCATAACAACGCAGCTCCCACGAAACAGCGCGATGTGTGTGGATTAAGCCACACTGTCAACTCTATGTGGAGAGGAGATATTTGTTCTAATGCAAGCCAGCATTGTGTATAATTCTTGTCTAATTCTTGAAACCTTAAACTTTCAAATAGCTAGCATAATTAGCTAATCGATGCTAATCGGTGGCCAGCTATATAAAGGACACAATTTCACCCAGAAACCATTCATCGTGGTGTGGATGATGTCGTAGCTGTCATTATTGGATTAAAGATCCCATGGCACTTATCGCAAAGAAAAGAGGGGTTCCCGGTATCTTGGCCAAATTCTGAACCTGGCTCATTCAATCTGGCTCATTGAATATCTTCGCTGGCTCAGTTAAATGGGACCCAAATTA
>NW_027468837.1:41538878-41551378 GCF_046254945.1 Alosa pseudoharengus
CACACACACACACACACACACACACACACACACACACACACACACACACACTCACACTACACACACACACACTCACACTACACACACACACACACACACACACTCACACACACACACACACTCACACTACACACACACACACTACACACACACACACACACACACACACACACACACACACACTCACACTACACACACACACACACACACACTCACACACACACACACTACACACACACACACACACACACACACACACACTCACACACACACACACTACACACACACACACACACACACACACACACACACACACACACACTTCCTTTGCAGATAAAAATACTCCTGCGGTGTAGCTAAGAGGGTCTGTTTGGCACTGCAGCCAGCCACAGGCCAGAGGTACGCAAAACACACACAGCCTGCAACACACACACACAGACAAACAGCCTGCAACACACACAGTTACACACATGCACACCCTGCGAATCACACACACACACACAACCCATTGTTTTATTCATCTTTACCAGGGGTGTCAATAAATGTATAAATGTCTTTAGAAGTGGAGGGTGCGTTGAACATCCCCGATGCCTCCTTGCCTGTGCATGTTGTGGTGTCACCATGGCAACCCTGACAGGGACAACGAGGAGGTGGACGTTCTGCCCCTCAACAGCCCCTTCCCCCCAGACAATTGCACAAACCCCCCATCCCTCATAGTGTTCTACTGCACCACCCTATCCCACCCATAGTGTTCTATTGCACCCTATCCCACCCATAGTGTTCTATTGCACCCTATCCCATCCATAGTGTTCTACTGCACTACCCTATCCCACCCATAGTGTTCTATTGCACCCTATCCCACCCATAGTGTTCTATTGCACCCTATCCCACCCATAGTGTTCTATTGCACCCTATCCCACCCATAGTGTTCTACTGCACTACCCTATCCCATCCATAGTGTTCTACTGCACTACCCTATCCCATCCAGTGTTCTACTGCACCCTATCCCATCCATAGTGTTCTACTGCACTACCCTATCCCATCCAGTGTTCTACTGCACCCTATCCCATCCATAGTGTTCTACTGCACTACCCTATCCCATCCATAGTGTTCTACTGCACCCTATCCCATCCATAGTGTTCTACTGCACTACCCTATCCCATCCAGTGTTCTACTGCACCCTATCCCATCCATAGTGTTCTACTGCACTACCCTATCCCATCCATAGTGTTCTACTGCACCCTATCCCATCCATAGTGTTCTACTGCACTACCCTATCCCATCCAGTGTTCTACTGCACCCTATCCCATCCATAGTGTTCTACTGCACTACCCTATCCCATCCATAGTGTTCTACTGCACCCTATCCCATCCATAGTGTTCTACTGCACTACCCTATCCCATCCAGTGTTCTACTGCACCCTATCCCATCCATAGTGTTCTACTGCACTACCCTATCCCATCCATAGTGTTCTACTGCACCCTATCCCATCCATAGTGTTCTACTGCACTACCCTATCCCATCCATAGTGTTCTACTGCACCCTATCCCATCCATAGTGTTCTACTGCACCCTATCCCATCCAGTGTTCTACTGCACCCTATCCCATCCATAGTGTTCTACTGCACTACCCTATCCCATCCATAGTGTTCTACTGCACCCTATCCCATCCATAGTGTTCTACTGCACTACCCTATCCCATCCAGTGTTCTACTGCACCCTATCCCATCCATAGTGTTCTATTTATATTTAGAACATGTGCATACTGTAATTACACGCATAACTATATTCTGCTCTTTCTACTGTTCATACTGCACATGCACTTATTGGTTTACTACTCCTATAATATTAATGCACTTATTGGTTTACTACTCCTATAATATTAATGCACTTATTGGTTTACTACTCCTATAATATTAATGCACTTATTGGTTTACTACTCCTATAATATTAATGCACTTATTGGTTTACTACTCCTATAATATTAATGCACTTTATTGGTTTACTACTCCTATAATATTAATGCACTTATTGGTTTACTACTCCTATAATATTAATGCACTTATTGGTTTACTACTCCTATAATATTAATGCACTTATTGGTTTACTACTCCTATAATATTAATGCACTTTATTGGTTTACTACTCCTATAATATTAATGCACTTATTGGTTTACTACTCCTATAATATTAATGCACTTATTGGTTTACTACTCCTATAATATTAATGTGACTGCACTCTATCTGTCCATACGGTTCATACTGAATATCCATATTTATTCTGTTTTTTCTAATATTACTGTTAATACACATATCTATATTGTTCTTTAGTCTTCGGTCTTCAATTCCATGTCAGTTCCAACACACAGGTTTAAAAGGTTCTTCTGTTCTAACACACAGGTTTAAAAGGTTCTTCTGTTCCAACACACAGGTTTAAAAGTATCATTCACCGAGAAACCGTTTAATACTTGTTCCTTTCGAAGTACTATAGCTCACTCCAAGTTGCATATGCATGCTGCAGGTGAAAATGATCTTCTACCCCCATTGCCCGCATTAGCCAATGAAAAAAAATACACGGAAAAACATGCGAATCAGAAAGAGCCCTTCCCTGTGGCTGTAAGTACAAACAGGCTGTAAGTACAAACAAACTTTTCCACCTAACGACTGTTACAAAATAGCATGTTCATATTCTTCACGTTAGCATGCATGAAAAGGGCACAAGCTAGGCTTAGGCTAGCCTATATTACAGGAAGCTACCAGGCACGTAACTGAAGTGTTCTGTTCGCAACGTGTAAAATCAGAGAATGTCTAATAGGAAGGGCTCTGGTAAAATCCATTAGAGCAGTGGTCCCCAAACTTTTTCTTCTGAGGGCCAGCTCACTATGCCTGGCTCTAAGAGAGGGCCAGAGACTCGGAGTATATCAGTAAAATAGCTTAGAACTGTGAATAACAGCAGTCTACCTAGTTGAATATTCCATTACATTTAATCATAGGTGTTATGTCTCCACGACATGGTTTTATATGGTGCCTTTATTTTGATATGACCGCTGCTGGTTTCCGGTCTCTGTGTGTTCGTTCATACGAGTGAAAGTAAACAGCTGAACATGCTCATTTGCACACACTACATTGGCGACGAGGATGGAGCTTGCACTCCCACCACCTACACCTTTCCTGCCATTACCGGGCGAGCCTCCGGTACCGTGGATCCGTTGGCTGGAGTCGTTTGAAACTTATCCTCCTTATAGTCGTTTGAAACCTGGAGGAGGCTAGTGACCCGCGACGGAGAGCACTTCTCGTGCATTGCCTCGGTAACGAGGGACAGCGCATTTTTAGAACCCTGGGACAAGGGAAAAAGTATAAGGAGGCTACTAAACTACTCGAAGCACACTTTGCTGCTCCACAGACTGTCATTCTCCGCCGAATTGTCTTCCGGCAGCGCAAGCAAAAAGTGGGTGAGTCAGTTCAGCATTATGTAGCCGACCTCCGCAGTTTAGCTGTTTTCTGCAAGTTCGGTGATATGGAGGAAGAAATGATAAGGGACCAGCTTGCAGAGCATGCAACCCACCCCAAAATTCGCGAGAAGCTTATCATGTCACCGGATGATCTGACTCTTAAAAAAGCGCTGGAAATAGCCTTGCAAATAGAAAAAGCTACCGAGCTGACATCACAGCTAGCTTCCCGCGCACCTCCTCAGCCCGCCTTAACTCAGCATGTAGATCCTGAGCGCTCACCTAGCCCCGCATCATCAGACACGGACACAGGGATAAATTACACAGCTCGCACACGTAGCCAGCCACGTCGCAGCTGTGGCAACTGTGGCTCCTCTTCTCACATGAGCAGAGCCCCAACATGCCCTGCCAGAGGACAAGCATGCCAGCGCTGTGGGAAAGACAACCACTTTGCCAAAGTCTGTCGTTCTGCACCGGCTGGGGTCGGCCCACGGTCAGGCCCACGACAGGCTGGGGCTAGCTCGTCAGTGAGTGAGTGTCACGGTGATAGTGCAATGGTGATAGTGGTCATGGTGATAGTGCAAATGAGTAAGTCCAACAGTGCAAGAATAAGTCTATATATCTATATATATATATAACTATTTAAAAAAAGGTATAAGTGTGGCCACAGTTCGGCTGTGGCATGGAGGGAGGGCTTATGCATATGTGCTAATGTGCTAATATAGCACGCAAACAGTGAGGCAGAAAGACAGTGGTAAAAAGTAAAAAGTGGCTAGTAGACAGACAGTATCCAAACATGGAGGGGGTGAAGAGGCAGACAGACTATGCAGAGAAGTCTATTTCTCCTCTTCCCTTAAGTGAAGCATTGAACAGTTCAATGGCCCTGGGGACAAATGACTTCCTCAGTCTGTCTGTTGTGCAAGGCAGTGAGCGAAGTCTCCAGCTGATCAGGCTCTTCTGCTTAACAATAGTGCTGTGGAGTGGGTGACACTCATTGCCCAAGATGTTGATCAGTTTGTTCAGGGTCCTTTTGTCAGATATTGAAACACAGATATTGCACTCCAGTTCAGCTCCCACTACAGAGCCAGCTTTCCTTACCAGCCTGTCAAGTCGCCCCGTATCCTTCTTCCTTGTGCTTTCTCCCCAACATACTACTGCATAGAAGAGGACGCTGGCAACAACAGACTGGTAGAACATCCTGAGGAGCTTGCTGCACACATTGAAGGACCACAGCCTCCTCAGGAAGTACAGCCTGCTCTGCCCTTTCTTGTAGAGTGCATCAGTGTTGGCTGACCAGTCCAGTTTATTGTCCAGGTGGAGACCAGCTACTTGTAGGTGCTTACATTGACCCCATCAATGGGGACTGGTAGCAGAGTGGGCTTAGACCTTCGGGGTGCATCTGGGATCTGTGTGTCTGATGGCTGTTGACTGAGGTCATTGTTCGTGATCGCCATGTGGGGGAGGGGTGCAATATCCAGTAATGGTGGGGGTACGATAGCCTGTGATGATGGAGGTGAGTGTTGCACTGGTATTGAGGGGGTATGGGAGGCACGCAACCAAGAGCCGTGTCTGAGTCTGCAGGGGGTGGTGGACAGACCACCGCCATTAGAGCTGGAGCAGGGCAGTCAAACCTGTTGTAGAAGTGGTTCAACTGGTTCGCCCTGTCCATGTCCCCCTCCACATTACATTGACCTTTGTAGGCCTACAATGATGTTTTGTTTGATTACTTGCTGTTTACTTAGTGTTTTGAATGTCTTCCAGAGCACATCTTCATGTCGGGCTACACAGCTTTCTAGCCTACATTATGCCTACATCACGTTAGAAGCAAAGGTTTGCGATCTAACTTTTATTGTTGTGCTAGTTAGTTTCTAGAAGTCTTTTTCTAGTAGGCTAATACAGGTTCTAATGTGCTCGTCAATGTTTGGGAAAGTCAATTCATGGGTTTCATCTAGAGATGCACCGATATGGAATTTTAGGGCCGATAACGATAACCGATATTTATTGGTTTGTTGTGGCCGATACCAATACGATAACCGATAATATTACTCTTGAAAAAAAATGTGAAAAGTGATTTGGGGAACGCATTTAATAAGCATAATTTTATTGCAGTAATTTTATCTACCACCAAATGATGGACAGAACTCATAATAGTCCTCAATAGTACGGCAGTCAACAACATAACAGTAGCCCATACCTGTCAACATTTAGCTTTCCAAAAACGGGAGATTTTTTTTCGGGGGGGGGGGGTCAGTGTTTATACCGGATCTGTGTTTGCATATTTAATACGTTTGATACACGTGTTTAAACACTGCATTTCGGTCGTTGCTTTTACCTTACCATTACCTTACGCATGCCAGTTATGTATCCACCAGCCTGCAGCCTACTTCCAAAACTCCAAAGCTGCTTGCTGTCAGATTTGGTTCCGAGGGCACAAGTTCAGTGTATCAACAACACTCAATAACAGTTTATGTGATGTGTTAATCAATTAAATTCTCAACAATTTTACAACAGCTAGTTCTGGAGTAGGCGGCCTACTGTAGGCCATTCCACTATCCCGCTTGCTTACCACGAGACTAAGGCTGTGCAGTCAGCACCCGCTTCCTTATTTGGGTTTTGGGTTGCCAGGTTTTAGCCTATGACAAAACGGTTGAAATGGAAACTAAGTGATCGTGTATGTGTAGGGTGTATTTCATACACAATCTGGCAACCTAAATGGATCAATGATTTTAAAATGAAGTTTGATGGCGATGGAGATGACCTTGAAATACGGGAGAAACCCGGGAAAAACGGGAGTGTTGACAGGTATGCAGTAGCCTAGCCCTACAGTATGTGTGGCTCCTTTAAGTGCACCTGACGTCAGTGAATTGCGAGTGAGTGGCTAGAGAGTTTGAATCGTTTTCATTTAGGACTAAACGCTCATAAACGGCTCAGCTTGGAATAAGCTACAGTATAGCGACCAAATCAGTTTAGTTTCAACTGCAGGTAACTGAATAAAGCTGCAACTCCTCAGACTGTATCTTATGTCTACTCTGTTGCGCACAACCTGCTGCAGCAGAAATGAAAGGCGTTAGCCCCGAAGGTTTTAATAATTTATTATGATGACCTGTCTGGAACTGAAGCACGAATGGTTAGCATATTTCTAGGTAATAATACAAAACCCAAGCTAAAGTAATGCAAATATAATACTAAAACACAACTTAGAACTAGGCCTACTTATGTACTCATCCCACTAATGAGTTTGTTTATTTGTTTCCCCGACCAGCGCGGTAAAGTGCAAATACACCAGCACAAGACGGCTCTAGATAGGGCTGAGCTCCACTCAGTTAAGGTTAAATGGCGGATCATTCACGAGAGGATTTTGAGATGCACAGATTCCCAAATGAACGCATATCCACAGATTTTGTTAGAGTGGTGAAATACATTCACACCGCTAACATTATATTGAGGAAAAAGTATAGCCAACCAAGCTCAAGTAGCTCAGTGTAGCAGGACGGACCTTACGTAGGCCTAAATTAGGACTTTAAAAAATATCCGCGCAAATTATCGGCCAGTTATCGGACCGATAATAATATTTTCATTTTTTCACTTATCGGCTAATAATATATCGGCCGCCGATATATCGTGCATCCCTAGTTTCATCAGTTAGGTTTCATCACTTTCCACAGGTGTATAAAATCAAGCACCTCGATTATTAATGCAGACTGCATGGTGCTTGATTAATACACCTGTGTAAAGGGACCTGATTAAAACCCATGAATTGCATAACAGATAGAAGTAGTTTGGATGTTCTTGTTTTGTGTTTGCATTATTTTAATAGACTGCAATATTACTGTTTGTCAGTGTTTCTCAAACATTTTCAGACCAAGGACCACTTAAACAATAATAATTTAAACAAAAAAAAAATCACAGACCACCTAGCGAAAAAAAAAACAGTAGACCTACTTCAACAGTATATTACACAACAGGCCATCTCACTGAACCATCTTGCTTATTGTTTTGCACCTTGCTTATGGTGTCAGAGGATTCATATGATTTAAAATGGCATAGGTTACATCAGTGTTGCAGAACTGTTTGGATTTACATACAAGTTGGTTCAATATTGCAAACAACTCATCTATTATATTTTACCACATCTACTTGTGAAACACTTGAGATAGCTTGTGGACCACACTTTGAGTACCACTGCTGTATGTAAATATAATAAAGTTATTTATTGATCTGTTTTGTATATTCGTTTTAGGAATTACATCAGTTTTTGTCCCTTTTAAGCTAAAGGTTTATCTTACCTTTCATATCTTTCATATCGGCCATAGTCGTCATAGTCGAATGTTTAGTGCATTTTGAAGGGAGTACATTATGTTAAGGCAGACTGGTTCTAATCCTGGGTACAGGGTCATACAGACAACAGGGGTACTGGTGTTGCCCATTCTTCTAACCACATGAGCAATCCCCTTACGAAAAAGTAGTATAGGAATCTTATAGTATTTTGGGACAAAATATTATAGTAATCTTATAGGAATACCAAAGTATTTTGGGACATACTGTAGAAGTACTAATAGTTTTTCTATAGTAGTCTTATAGTACCTATAGTATGTCCCAAATACTATAGTATTCCTATAAGATTACTATAGTATTCCTATAAGATTACTATAATATTTAGTCCCAAAATACTATAAGATTCCTATACTACTTTTTCCTAAGGGTCATACGTGACAGCCTACTCAAGTTGTTTTCTAACCTCTGCCAATGTAGGCTATCAAAGCCATAGTTCTCATTGCCTCTGCCAATGTAGGCTATCAAAGCCATAGTTCTCATTGCCTCTGCCAATGTAGGCTATCAAAGCCATAGTTCTCATTGCCTCTGCCAATGTAGGCCATCAAAGCCATAGTTCTCATTGCCTCTGCCCATGTAGGCTATCAAAGCCATAGTTCTCATTGCCTCTGCCCATGTAGGCTATCAAAGCCATAGTTCTCATTGCCTCTGCCAATGTAGGCTATCAAAGCCATAGTTCTCATTGCCTCTGCCCATGTAGGCTATCAAAGCCATAGTTCTCATTGCCTCTGCCCATGTAGGCTATCAAAGCCATAGTTCTCATTGCCTCTGCCCATGTAGGCTATCAAAGCCATAGTTCTCATTGCCTCTGCCCATGTAGGCTATCAAAGCCATAGTTCTCATTGCCGGAGAAGTCTCCTTGCAGCTCACATTCTCTGCTTCTGTAGGCATTCTGGTAACCTGACAATAGCCAGATGAATTTCGCTCCGCCTAGCTCCACTCATCCATCTGGAACCGATCCATTGAAGTGTTGCTTCAGAAGGCTGGGCCTAATCAAAAAGTGCTTGCATATGATTGAATAAGCCACTTGTCCGTCATCTATTGACGTGCTACTTCAACCACTCACATCGAAGCCAACCCGTGACGCTGATGACAGTCTCACAGTCGCTTCTACGCTATGCGTCCCGCCCTGCGTCCTGATTGGCTAAACCATAAAGTCGGTTGCAGAAATCACTCTCAATGGAAGAGGTCCCAGATGGATGTGAGTGAAGCTAGGCGGAGCTAAGCGGAACGACATTCATCTGGCTATTGTCAGGTTAGCATTCTGGTGCAATTCCAGCAAAATATAGCTAGGTAGGTGTGTTTGCATTTAGATCTATATATATATATTGGGCTATGACCAAGTGGTCTTTCAATGATAGTATCATGGAATTTAAACCATAACTATCTATTCCGATAGCATACAATAAGCAGGCTAGGTCAGTGGCTGAACTGCATTTTGGGTGCTTATAAACTGTGTTGTGAAGTAACATATCTACTAGAAAGATTGCAAAGACTTTTGACTGTGTAAAGAAATAAGTCTATTTTAAAACGTTTCCAACTGTTTATTACTTGAAAGCAAGATGACGATTGCCACAAACGTTTACCTTTTTTAGGAGAAATTTTAAGCTGACATGCAATTGTTACCATTCTATTAAACCAACGTTCACCGACAAACAATCAGGAAGCGGTTCTTCTTCCTACTCGAATACTAGGATCAAACACATGAAGTTGTATCTCCGAAGACGTTTTGTGCAACAGTTTTGACGAGTTTTAGCCAGGTTTTAGCACTGTAAAGTTGAATATGGAGCATAGCACAGGCAGAATCAGATGAGGACGCACTGGAGGGAGCGTCACAGTACTGTTAGCCAATCAGAGGCGAGGTCATTACCATGTCATGAATATTCATGAGCAAGAGGCAAATCCTGTCGTTCCTCCCCTCCCACCTTCCCCACCAAACTAGAACAGCATGAAATAGACGCAGGAGAACATTTTTTTCACCAAAACCGGCTCACAGGGCATTCATTAATACTAGAGACCACGGCAAAATTAATGAAAAAACGATGAAATGAGATCTTTAAAAGGTTCATCAGTCCCATGTCAGTTTCATTACACAGATTTAGATCCCCCCCACCCCCACACACACACACATACTCAGAGTGCGAATTACCCCACCATAATTGGGGGGTACTGCTCCTTCACTTCTTCTATGACCATCATGTCCATTACCATATCAATCCCCACCGTGATCACCAAGTGCAACATGCAACACACACAAGGTCTAAACATGCGACAAACTGATAATCAGTACTAGGCTACAGAATATCTCATAGTTCTTATATATCCTGTCGTCTCCCTGCGGCCTGCTCACGGCTTTCATCCTGTGCCTCTCCTGTCTGCTGAGCACCCCTTTCATTAACACATATGAACAGTGTATAAAACCTAACTGCACCTACACTTTTAATGTAATTGTTTGTAGATCTTAGTGTTAATATTTCCTGCTTACTCTTTTAGTACCAACAAGTGCCAGATGTCTGTGTGCCCTTTCCTTCTGCTCATAGTGTCTCTTTGAATAAAGTTTCATTAAGATAGTATCAGGGTTCTCAGATGAAACTACATTTATCAAGCTAAAAATATGAAATAATAGAATGTAAAAACAATACCAACCAGTTAAAAACATTCAAATACTAGCACATACTATTTAGCCTATACTACTTGGGTCTTTTTATGTTTCCACAGGTTTCACTGATGTTATGTAGCCTAGGCTTAGCTACATCAGACCCTCTTGTGCATAGGCCTACCGGTAATATAAAAACACAGGATCTGTGCCAAACTAATTTCAAAAGGGCACAATAATTTATTCAAGATAAAATGAGAATAATCATAGGCTATGGAGTTCATCTCCTTGGAAATGACAATCGATTTTACCTCACCACAATGTAAAGCTTGATTTAAATAGAGAATTAGTCTATCTTCCTAACTAACCTTGGTAACTAACCAAGGTCCACTTTACTAGCCTCAGTGGGTAAGTAGCCCAGTAATTCAATGTATGAAGACGTGACATAAGCTATGAAAGAACAAAACACGTTTATAAATTAAGGTTGTAAAATAGGCCCTAACACATTTTCAACAAGCTAGACGTCAGCTAGCAAATTACATTTACCCATGCACGTCAGAAGCAAACCGAATTTAGCCTACTGGAGGAATTTACCTAGCGTTTTGTCATTCAATGTTGACACTTGCTTGTGAAGTTGAAGTCGTTCTCTGTCTCAGTTGCTTCTAGCGCCACGGTGGTTAAAAATGGTACGGTCCACAATAGGTGTGTCAGAAATCGCTTTACATTAAAATGTTCCTATGGTGAAAATAGGAGTTGACTTCCACATATTGTAACTGTAATGATATTTTTTCACAATATCAGAAAGATTATCTGACCCCCCCAAAACTGATATTTCTGTCTCTTTGGGGGGTACTGGGTCTTCATTGGGGGGTATAGTAACCCCCAGTACCCCCTGTAATTCGAACTATGCACATACTCATATAAACTCCTGTCTGTTCAGAGCCCCTTGGTCAGTGAGCAACACACACACACACAACACACACACACACACACACACACAACATGTTACATTTATATAGCGCTTTTCTCAACACTCAAAGCGCTTCACATGGAAAGGGGGGACCTCACTAACCACCACCAATGTGTAGCATCCACCTGGGTGATGCACAGCAGCCATCATGCGCCAGAACGCTCACCACACAGAGAGAGAGAGAAAGAGCCAATTACACTGGAGAATGATTAGGGGGGCAGATTGAATGAGCCAATCACACTGGAGAATGATTAGGGGGGCAGATTGAATGAGCCAATCACACGGGGGGATGATTAGGGGGCCAGATTGAATGAGCCAGGTTGGGAATTTAGCCAGGACACCGGGGAACCCCCTACTCTTTGCGATAAGTGCCATGGGATCTTTAATGACCACAGTGAGTCAGGACCTCGGTTTAACGTCTCATCATGACCACAGTGAGTCAGGACCTCGGTTTAACATCTCATCCGAAGGACGGCATCACTGATGCACCATGTCCCCGCCACTGCACTAGGGAATTGGGATCGATCTTTTTTGGCCAGAGGGAAGAGTGCCACCTACTGGCCACCCACCAACCTAGTTTTTCAAGGAGGTCTCCCATCAAAGTACTAGCTTCAGTAATTCAGCTAAGACAAAGTATCCATTGGTCTGGCTGGAGGCATACACACATACACACACACACACACACACACAGCCTTGGTGGGCAGCAGGAAGACAATTACGCCAGCTTTCATCTCTGCAAACACACCTCGAATTGAATTTCCCCTGGGGATCAATAAAGTATCTATCTATCTATCTCTCACTCACTCTGATGGAGCGCTTGACGCTTTTAAAAGTGAGGGCAATACAAACTTCTCAAATACAAACTCCGGAAGGCAGTCAGTACAGCTGAAGCCAACTACAGAGTCAAACTTGAAAGCAAACTTCAGGATCAGAACATCAAAGGAGTCTGGCAGGGCCTACAGGCCATCGCCAACTACAAGACAAAACATCATATTCTTGACTGTGACCCCACCCTGCCAGAGCGGCTTAATGGCTTTTTTTGCCGTTTTGAGAACAACAGTGTCCAGACAAGCGCTCACCCGTCACCCGCTGGGGGTGGGGCACTCTCCCCTGTCCATCGCGGAGCACGATGTCCGTCCGTAGACTGCTACGGC
>NW_027468837.1:41558878-41561378 GCF_046254945.1 Alosa pseudoharengus
TTGGATTTAAATTGACCTATGATAGCCGAAAGAAAACGGTAGATAGAACTGCCATTGTGTGCAGGCATTGTGCAACACGTATTCGTTATGCTAGTACAAGCCCGGAGGGGCTAATCGGGAGCTTCAGGAGGAGGGGCCGCTCTGAATATCGCAAATGAAATGTTTCTGAAGTTCATGTGCGGCGCCCTTGCGGCACTTCAGCAGCTTAGGCTGTGCGGTCGCAGCCTGTGATGGTCGCCATAGCGGCCACACACCAAATGCACTAACTCTCCCTTTTTCATTAAATCTTAATTATATGCTCACACTTTGATGTCTACATATTTACATTCATATTCACGCACACTCTACGTTTAGCAACACTATGTGGCAACCAAGTAAAACGCAACACATAGACTTTTGATTTCATACAACATACAGACTTTATTGCTTAGTTCAATTGTATGTGATTGTGTGGTTGAGTGCACGCGACTTATCAATTGTGTTCCGTTACTAATTAGTTTAAGTTTGTTATTTAATGCATTTTGTTGATTTACCATGTATCATGTTTGTGGCGTTCCTGTTTTGAGTGCGGCCGACTCCGGGAGCTGTGTGCGTCATGGTATTTGGTCCGGGCGGACTTCCCGACTGTTAAGACGGAGCGGCAAGTTCCGCTGGTTTAAATGATCTATGGCCACATCCATTTCGCGTCTTTGCCATGGGGGAAGGGGAAGCCTTTCGTGTTTATTGACGGGAGCTTTCTGGTTGGATTATTTTGTGTTTATGCCCAGATGTCTTTGTGTAGTTTGTTTATTGCTAGCATTATGTGTGGTTATCTTTTTGAATGTTTTGGTAATGTCTGAAAGTTAATTGATTTTGTCGTGTCCCCCTTTTAGTTATTCATGGTCTGTCCAGTCTGTATTTAAGTTCCCCTTTGTCTCCTTTTGTTAGTTCTTGCTGTGTGTTCATGTCGGAGGTTTGCATCGGAGGTTAATGTTTATTCTGTTCAGATACCCTTATTTTGGGCACAGAAATATATTTAAAAAAGTAATTTATTGATTTTTGGTAATAAAACCATTTTTGCGGAAATAGCAATCCTGGCTCCCTGTGTCGACTGCTCGATCCCTCACACAGCCCCTTACTCGCAGTTTCCCAAATATTAACAAAGTAGCCCTCACAAAACCTGTTTGGAAGTCGCAAGCAGGTCTATATGTGCAATCTACTTGGAGGAGTAGGAGACTATATGAGCCAAGTTTATATTTGCAATAATTAAGATTAAGCAGTAGGCTATATGAGCGGCCAGGTCTATATGTGCAATCATTAAGATTAAGCAGTAGGCTACATGAGAGGCCAGGTCTATATGTGCAATCATTAAGATTAAGCAGTAGGCTATATGAGCGGCCAGGTCTATATGTGCAATCATTAAGATTAAGCAGTAGGCTATATGAGAGGCCCCTCCTCCAGTGGCACGGCTCTGACCAACTCTCATGTGTGCAGGGGACGTGTAGTAGACTAATATTAACTCTCATGTGTGCAAGGGAGACGTGTAGTGGGCTAATAATAACTCTCATGTGTGCAGGGGAGACGTGTAGTAGGCTAATAATAATACATTTCAAAAGCCCTCGGAAATAAAATAGCATTACAATGTGTGCTGGGTCCTCCTCACATGGAAGATCTAACGTCCAGTTTGAGTGAGCAAAGCAGCACAGCACATCGCAGCCCTGTTGAGAGAAACGAGCGGAGCTGACCAGCTCACTGACAGGACAGAGCGATGTGCTGGACAGAGCTGCGATGTGCTGTGCTGCTTTGCGATTGTTGGACAGAGCGATGTGCTGTGCTGCTTTGCGATTGTTGGACAGAGCGATGTGCTGTGCTGCTTTGCGATTGTTGGACAGTGCGATGTGCTGTGCTGCTTTGCGATTGTTGGACAGTGCGATGTGCTGTGCTGCTTTGCGATTGTTGGACAGTGCGATGTGCTGTGCTGCTTTGCGATTGTTGGACAGATCGATGTGCTGTGCTGCTTTGCGATTGTTGGACAGTGCGATGTGCTGTGCTGCTTTGCGATTGTTGGACAGTGCGATGTGCTGTGCTGCTTTGCGATTGTTGGACAGAGCGATGTGCTGTGCTGCTTTGCGATTGTTGGACAGAGCGATGTGCTGTACTGCTTTGCGATTGTTGGACAGAGCGATGTGCTGTGCTGCTTTGCGATTGTTGGACAGTGCGATGTGCTATGCTGCTTTGCGATTGTTGGAAAGTGCGATGTGCTATGCTGCTTTGCGATTGTTGGACATTGCGATGTGCTATGCTGCTTTGCGATTGTTGGACAGTGTGATGTGCTATGCTGCTTTGCGATTGTTGGACTATTTTGACAAGTTGTTGTCGTTCTGTCTTCCACATTCATGAAAGGTTGGTATGAATGTTGAGTCATGTCTCATTAAACAGTCATGAATGCTTTATGTGCAGTTTATGACAGCTGCTATGAATGTGTTATGAACTCACCCGTCAAGTAAAGTACGTGTTACCA
>NW_027468837.1:41566378-41713878 GCF_046254945.1 Alosa pseudoharengus
GTCTGCTGTCCGGATCAGCTCCACTCTCTGGGCGCCAGAGGGCGCTATGCTGGAGAAACCCCTCGACCTCGACAGACTGATTTCAGTCGCAGCCAGCTGCATTATGGGGGTTGGTGGGTATGAGGTTGGTGGTTATATATGTGTGTGTGTGTGTGTCCAGTGTTGGGCAAGTTACTTCAAATGCGTAATGCATTATTTATCACTTGTTACTGTCATCTCAAATTAATTTGTTACATTACAATATTACTGTCTTTGAATTGTAAGGCATTACACTACGTTTACATTACTTTCACCAAAATAACAGGAAATATGGATTTGGTGTTCTCAATAGATCTTCATGTGTTCAATGCAGCTCATTACATGGAGGAGGTGATGTGGCATGGCATAATGACTGAGCTAGGCTTAAGGCTAACAAAAGAACAATATAATGGTTGCAGTTATGGCTCATGAGACAATGTAGGCCCCAAAGGTCACTCACAACTTAATATAGTAAAATATAGCCATAGTGAAATTGTATGTTGACTTTAAATGGTTCCTTTCCTTCCACTTAAAGTGGTGTAGACTTGATGCAAATAGTTTGAGAATAATGGCTACGATTTTTGTCTGTAAAAGCAACATTTTAGTTATTATCACTGCTTGAAATGAGAAGTATAGCCTAACCATGTTAGATCTGTTGCATGAATGGAAGAGATAACTCAAATTCCCTTTCAACAGTCATTTTAACAAGGCAATAAAATTCCAGGACCAGTATAGATGACTTTTTTAATTCTTGGATAATCTTCTCTGGTGCCAATTTAGAATTTCTCAATTTTGGATTAAAAAGCAAAGTAACTTCAGTTACTGAGAATTGTACCGAGTAAAATATTACTGAAATTGTATTGGCAATGCCTTATATTACTGCATTACAGCAAAAAGCAATGCATTACTGTAATTACATTACTTTTTTAATGCATTACTCCCAACACTATGTGTGTCTGAGTGAGTGTCGTGTGTGTGCATCTTCATGTATGTGTGTGTGTGTGTGTATGTTCATGTGTATGTGTGTGTGTGTGTGTGTGCATGTTCATATGTGTGTGTGTGTGTGTGTGTGAATGTTCATGTGTGCGTGCATGTTCATTTGTGTGTGTGTCTGAGTGAGTGTGTGTGTGTGCATGTTCATGTGTGTGTGCATGTTCATGTGTGTGTGTGTGTGTGCATGTTCATACATATGTGTTTGTGTGTATCTGAGTGAGTGTGTGTGTGTATTTGTGTGTATATATGTGTGTGTGTGTGTGTGTGTGTATGTATGTATGTGTATGTTCTTGTTATTTCTTGAATTTCCCCTTGGGGATCAATAAAGTATCTATTCTATATGTATGTATGTGTGTGTATATATCTGTGTGTTTGTGTGTGTGTGTTTATCTGTGTGTGTGTATGTATGTATGTGTGTGTGTGTGTGTGTGTGTGTGTGTGTTTATATATCTGTGTGTGTGTGTGTGTGTATGTATGTGTAGTGTGTACATGATACAGTAAATACATGAATGTAATACATGACTGCTGTTACTCTCATTCTCTCCTCCTCTACTCTTTTCATCCTCTCATCATCTCACATCTCTCTCTCTCCTCCTCTACTCTTTTCATCCTCTCATCATCTCATGTCTCTATCCTCCTCTACTCTTTTCATCCTCTCATCATCTCACCTCTCTCTCTCTCCTCCTCTACTCTTTTCATCCTCTCATCATCTCACCTCTCTCTCTTTCTCTACTCTTTTCATCCTCTCATCATCTCACCTCTCTCTCTTTCTCTACTCTTTTCATCCTCTCATCATCTCACCTCTCTCTCTCTCCTCCTCTACTCTTTTCATCCTCTCATCATCTCACCTCTCTATCCTCCTCTACTCTTTTCATCCTCTCATCATCTCACCTCTCTATCCTCCTCTACTCTTTTCATCCTCTCATCATCTCACCTCTCTCTCTCTCCTCCTCTACTCTTTTCATCCTCTCATCATCTCACCTCTCTATCCTCCTCTACTCTTTTCATCCTCTCATCATCTCATGTCTCTCTCTCTTTCTCTACTCTTTTCATCCTCTCATCATCTCACCTCTCTCTCTCCTCCTCTACTCTTTTCATCCTCTCATCATCTCACCTCTTTCTCTCTCTCGTCTGTCTCTATTCACCCCCCACCTCTCCTGCTTAAGTGTCTTTTCATCTCCTCCTTGGCTCTCTCTCTTTTTCCATCTCTCTCTTTCTCTTTCCATCTCTCTTTCCATCTCGCTCTCCCTCTCTAAAATCAGACAGTGCGGCACAAGTCTTTCATCTGTCTCCAAAGCCCCCTTTCTCCTGCCAGACTGGCCATATGAGGGGCACACACACACACACACTCATACACACACGTACACACACACACACACACAGACACACACACACACACGTACACACACACACACACAGACACACACACACACACTCATACACACACGTACACACACACACACACAGACACACACACACACTCATACACACACGTACACACACACAGACACACACTGTTACCCGGCTCAACGGTAACAAAGAAATGGGGCAGGAGACAGTGCGACAATTCACGCCTAGGGTTTAATTACGTGACAACATATAATACAAAGTAACTTTAACAACAACAGAACGAAACACAACGCAAAGCTCCCGCCGCTTCTCTGGAAGGCCAGGCCAAATTTATCCGGCAAGGTGGGACACGCCCCGTACGGAAACAGGCCTACGAGGGAACACGCGGGAACAGGCCTACGAAGGAACACGCGGGAACAGGCCTACGAGGGAACACGCGGGAACAGGCCTACGAGGGAACAGGCCTACGAGGGAACACGCGGGAACAGGCCTACGAGGGAACACGAGGGAACAGGCCTACGAGGGAACACGCGGGAACAGGCCTACGAGGGAACAGGCCTACGAGGGAACACGCGGGAACAGGCCTACGAGAGGAGAAGCAGACAAAATAAGCAGAACACAGCCGAGAGGCCAGAGTGGCCGTAACACACACACACACACACAGAGTGGCCGTAACACACACACACACACACAGAGTGGCCGTAACACACACACACACTCATACACACATGTACAAACATACACACACCCTTACCTTCACACGTAGACCACTTACAGTCACAATAGAGTCGCATAGGTTCTCACACAACTCACACACACAAACAGCACAACTCACACACACACAAACAGCACTGAAATGCACAGGCACACACAACTGTACTTACATAACACATTCATACAGTATTTTACACACACATTTCCAATATACTTTCACACGCATTGGCACAACTCTCTCTCTCTCTCACACACACACACACAGGCACAGACACACACACAGGCACAGACACACACACACAGGCACAGACACACACACACAGACACACGCACAGGCACAGACACACACACACACACAGATCCTGCCAGGTTGGCCATAAGAGGAGCATTAGCCTCCTCCTCCACTGTGCCCAGCCAACCATACTGACATCAAACAGCCCTGTCCATCACACACACACACACACTCTCATCAAACAGCCCTGTCCATCACACACACACACACACTCTCATCAAACAGCCCTGTCCATCACACACACACACTCTCATCAAACAGCCCTGTCCATCACACACACACACACACTCTCATCAAACAGCCCTGTCCATCACACACACACACTCACACACACACTCCCATCAAACAGCCCTGTCCATCACACACACACACTCAGTCACTCACTCACTCATCAAACAGCCCTGTCCATCATACACACACACTCACACACACACTCTCATCAAACAGCCCTATCCATCACACACACACTCATTCACTCACTCACTCATCAAACAGCCCTGTCCATCACACACACACACACTCATCTAACAACCCTGTCCATCACACACATTGTGTATGTCGTGTGTGTGTGTGTGTGTGTGTGTGTGTGTGTGTGTGTGTGACGAAACTACCTAGAGTTTCCGTCTAGTTTTGGGCTTGTCCACAGAAGCATTGAGACAGTAGTGGTAAAGTGCAGATTGGATTTAATTTAGGGCTTGCAAAATAAGAGCAAGCAAATGAAAAGTCCATGTACAGCTTGTGAAGAAAAGTATAATAGTAGAGTATAGTATAGTATAGTATAGTATAGTAGAGTATAGTATAGTAGAGTATAGTAGAGTATAGTATAGTATAGTATAGTATAGTATAGTATAGTAGAGTATAGTAGAGTATAGTATAGTATAGTATAGTATAGTATAGTTCATAAGTATTTCAGCAATTAACCATTCCTAAAGTCACAGCTAGTTCCATACGGAACATGACTACAAAAGACTGTTCAATAACTTTACCATAGACATCACAAGACAACACTAGACTTCACTCTAGACGTCACAAGACAACACTAGACTCCACTATAGACGTCACAAGACAACACTAGACTTCACTATAGACGTCACAAGACAACACTAGACTTCACTCTAGACGTCACAAGACAACACTAGACTTCACTAAGACGTCACAAGACAACACTAGACTTCACTCTAGACGTCACAAGACAACACTAGACTCCACTATAGACGTCACAAGACAACACTAGACTTCACTCTAGACGTCACAAGACAACACTAGACTTCACTCTAGACGTCACAAGACAACACTAGACTTTACCATAGACGTCACAAGACAACACTAGACTTCACTCTAGACGTCACAAGACAACACTAGACTCCACTATTAGACGTCACAAGACAACACTAGACTCCACTCTAGACGTCACAAGACAACACTAGACTCCACTATTAGACGTCACAAGACAACACTAGACTTCACTCTAGACGTCACAAGACAACACTAGACTCCACTATTAGACGTCACAAGACAACACTAGACTCCACTCTAGATGTCACAAGACAACACTAGACTCCACTCTAGACTAACAGAGGGGTGAACATATATGCAGGTGGCCAGCACCATTCTAGATTGCAGGGGTAGACAAAACAAACAATTAACACACAATTCAGGAGACAGACTCTTAGACAAAATAGTAGTGTTCCTCCATGAACTAAGAACAGATTCAAATAAACATCACATAGTAAACACATTCAAAGAGGTACATATAGGGACGAACATACAGAGCAACTTGATCAGGATTGCCCTGCTCCTCCCTCTTGGCGCTTCCCACTTGAACATGGCCAGTTCCCTCCGGAACCCAATTAAATGTCCATTGTTTCCCGACGACACCCCTTTGCTGCCGGACAGTCAGAAAACAAGCGAGGACGCAGCCGCCGCCGGTAACATAACATGCAAACATTTACACAGAAGTTTGTGCACCAACCTGTATGAAATAAATGCTATGCATAGTAAATAGTCTTTGTGTTTAGTGTTTCCATGTACTTGACGTGAGTGACGTTGCTTAATGTGTCTGTGCATTTGTTGGTGTGTGTGCGCGTGTATAAGACGGCATAGTCCATAGTCTGTGCCGTCATGGCATTAAATATGTGCGGTCACATTTAGGACCGTCACAGTGTGTGTGTGTTTGTGTGTGCATGTGTGTGTGTGTGTATGTCGTGTTGGACACATATGAAGTGTATTCCTCTACAAACAGCTGGTCCATCTGAGACCCAGAGATGACGACTCACCTAGGACACCTGAGACACCTGCCACCAGGTGTGACCCTCACGCACCTCTCTCTATCACACACACACACACCTCTCTCTATCACACACACACACACCTCACGCACCTCTCTCTATCACACACACACACACACACACACACACACCTCTCTCTATCACACACACACACACACACCTCACGCACCTCTCTCTATCACACACACACACACACACACACCTCACGCACCTCTCTCTATCACACACACACACACACACACACACACCTCTCTCTATCACACACACACACACACACCTCACGCACCTCTCTCTATCACACACACACACACACACACACACCTCTCTCTATCACACACACACACACACACACCTCACACACCTCTCTCTATCACACACACACACACACACACACACGCACCTCTCTCTATCACACACACACACACACACACCTCACGCACCTCTCTCTATCACACACACACACACACACACACACGCACCTCTCTCTATCACACACACACACACCTCACGCACCTCTCTCTATCACACACACACACACACCTCACGCACCTCTCTCTATCACACACACACACACACACCTCACGCACCTCTCTCTATCACACACACACACACACACCTCACGCACCTCTCTCTATCACACACACACACACACACACACCTTACGCACCTCTCTCTATCACACACACACACACACACCTCACGCACCTCTCTCTATCACACACACACACACACACACACCTCTCTCTATCACACACACACACACACACACCTTACGCACCTCTCTCTATCACACACACACACACACCTTACGCACCTCTCTCTATCACACACACACACACACACACACACCTCACGCACCTCTCTCTATCACACACACACACACACCTCAGGCTCATGCGGTTCATATTGCTCAGACTCAATGATGTCGTGGAGGCTAAACACTGTTTATGCACCTCCTGAAATTCGGAAATAGCGTTTACGCACCTCTACCAGAGACTTTCTAATGAGGAGACACAGCACTCTAAAGATCCTCCATAGAAATGCATGGGGTTAGTTTGTAACGCCAATATGGCCGTTGTCTACACATCTCACCCCTTCCTCGGCCA
This sequence comes from Alosa pseudoharengus, assembly GCF_046254945.1. Taxonomy (NCBI): domain Eukaryota; kingdom Metazoa; phylum Chordata; class Actinopteri; order Clupeiformes; family Clupeidae; genus Alosa; species Alosa pseudoharengus. The sequence goes on from NW_027468837.1 coordinate 41,573,140, forward strand.
AACGTCGACATGTGAATACATTGAGCCAATCATGTGGTGTGATGTGAATACATTGAGCCAATCATATAGTGCAGTGGTCCCCAAACTTTTTCTTCCGAGGGCCAGCTCACTATGCCTGGCTCTAAGAGGGCCAGAGACTCGGAGTATATCAGTAACCATAAATAGCTTAGCGCTGTGAACAAAGGCAGTCTACCTTAGTTGAATATTACATTACATTTAATCTATAGGCTACTGCAATTTAATACCATTGTTATCTGTGTTTATATTGCCATCATGCCATATCAGTGTAAAATGTAGCTCAAATGAAATAATAATAATAATAATAATAGCATTCTCAAAACTATAAGCAGGGAGTCCCAAAAGTAGATTTTTAACTCTGAACTTTGCATACACAGCTCAAGTTGTGAACAAGCAATATCCTACAAATAATTTAAAGTTCTCAAACTATGAGTTTTATAAAGTGGTGGCAGAAACTTCTGAAATGACCACCATTCTAACTTTCACTCACCTGATGAGAACTTTGTGAACTCTGTATGAACATTTGAATGAGTGAATAAAAAATATAAATAATTATACCAGAAAGTTCCAGAATTATGACTTGAATAGAAGTTCGTTAGTTATTAACAATTAATTGATACATTTTTAGAATACTTTGAGCACTGATGCAGTCAGCAGAGGCCTCTTACATTGTTTGCAGGTAGGCCTACTATACATTTCATTCCGTTTTCGATGGCAAACGCGAAACAGCGCCAAAACAACCACCAGTGGACAAAAAGAGTATTACATGTGTACTGTTAAATGAGAATTCCGGTGTGATTTTGACCTAAAGTGTTTTGAAACATGATACCGAGTGTGAACGTATGTCTCATAGCCCATCTCGGCTTGTCCCCTGCACTCCGAAATCTGGCGCTAGTTAGCCGATGCTACCAACAAGGCGGTCAATGGTGGTGCCTCGGCATCGGCATAGCCATGCAAATAAATCACTGTTTTACACCATTTACGAGGCTCAATGTATCTCCACACTTCATTGGTAGACTTCCGAGGGCCCTGACATTTAAAACGAGACATTGAGAACTTTGAAAAAGCACTGGTAGTTTACTTACAAGACGATCTATACAGACAGTATCTTCACGAAGTTTAGCGTTTGCAGCCATCTTTAATTTAGTCACGATAAGTCGAGCGACGAGTAAGAATGAACAGGTATGATAAGGGATCAGATTCCAAAAATAATTCTGTGGAAATGCATGGATTACAGTTTCTTCCAGTAGCAGCAACTGGAATCCATGCATTTCCACGGAATTATTTTCATATGCATAATTCATATGCTAGCTAACGATTAGCTTCAGTTGGGACACGGTTTCATATGCTAACGATTAGCTTCAGTTAGGACATTTCTGTTTTGCCTGTTCACATGCAAAGACTGTCCACACTCCCTAAACCCACGCAAAGTTAAAGGATCACTCCCTAAACCCACATAGAGTTAAAAGACCACTCCCTATAACCACAGACAATTAAAGGATCACTTCCTATACCCAGACAGAGTTAAAGGATCAGTGTCTATACTCATACACAGTAGGATCACTCCATATATCCACATACAGTTAAAGGATCACTGTCTATACTCATACACAGGGGTCATTCCGTGTCAAATCACCCAGTGGCTGGCAGGTCACCCTCTCCCAAAAAATCTGAAAAAAATCACAGGTGTTTTTAGACCAAACCTATGCATAAATATTAAATAGTATATCTGTATCACTAATGGTTCCAAAACTACAGCCCTTTGAAGTTTCAAGTCATTTTAAGCATCATGGTGAACAATCCTTTTCGTTCAACTTCCAACATTATTGGCTCTTTTGGTATTTCACACACATTAGTGAAACTATGTGAATAGAAGTACATTTTCCTGTTGAATTAAACAATCCAATCAAATCAGGTGTATCTTGTGTAATTCCCCCTCTGCAAAGCTCTGAAAATGGCTATAAATTCATTATATGAAAAAACATCACCACCTTTGAGGGCTTGTCATTCAAAAAGTATGTGACACAAATTCATCAGATTTTTTTCCCACTCATGTATGGATTATAAGGTCATGTCCATGCATTAACTTTGGTTGTTAACATTATCACATTGTCAGAGCATTTTTATTAAATTGGGCTTGATTTTCAAAAAGCCCGTTTTCATCTTCTCATTTCACCACGTGGACAGTTAACAGGATTTTTTTTAATTTTACCATATATCATTCTGTATGTGAGGATCATCTGCCCAAAATTGTTGCTTGTTGCTGAGTTTCTTCATTGAGATAAGATTTTTTACAAATATTGTCTATAAATCCACTGAATTTGTACTTTATCTGCAGTACCACTTTGCACCACATGTGGTGCTCTTTTAATACAATGGAAGTCAATGGAAGAGTAAGAGAGTCACTTGTTTGCTGCACATATCCAATCTAAACACACAGTTTATGGTTCATAGTTGAATTGGTCCAAATAACTAGATGTACCGCAGAGCGGTACAAAATATGACCGCCGCCCAGTCCAGCACATTTTTTCCACAAAAATAAATCACGCTGAAAGGCCTATGATTCTAACTGTCTTACTAAATTGCATTATCCACACGTACTCAATTCTCACTGATATCTGCTAGACAACAAGTACCAAAACATGATTAGTTCATAGATTTCACATGTAAAATTCATTTTATACAACCCCACCTCCATCTTGCCTGTTCATAATTCTGAGAAATTCTTGAATTGTGTGCATGTGTGCATGTTCATGTTTATGTTATGTGTGTGTGTGTGTGTGTGTGTGTGCGTGTGCGTGTGCGTGTGCGTGTGCGTGCGTGCTTGTGTGTGTGCCTGCGTATGTGCCTGTGCAAGCGTACATATGTGTACTGTGTGAGTATGTGTCATACGTATGATTACTGTGAATGTATGTGTGTGTGTGTGTATGTGTTTGTGCACATGTGGAGGCAAACATACGGAAAAAAATGGTCATCCTAGTCCCTACAGTTCTCAAGATATTCACAGAGAACTGTGTCTGCCCTACCCTCCTTTCGGGGGTCCAGTCCAGCGGGGGGGCTACAGATCAAAACGAAAAATGACGGTTCCATGCTATCCATGTGGGGTTACATGCCCACCAAGTTTTGTGTACCCCGGTCTTTCAGTGTCCCGGGAATCATTGTTGGTGTACGTCACTAAATGTACACATAAATTATTTTATTGTAAGGCCCCCCATGAACGAAAGTACACAAAACTTGGCATGCATTCGGAGGGTGTGATAATGATCCTACACTTTTAATTTCGTGCAGTTTTGACCTTGTCAGCCAGAGATATTGTGATGAAAACACCTAATTTTTTGCTTTTTAATTTTTAACTAGGTGGCGCTATACATGAAATAAGTGGTAATGGGATGGGTTGACATGCCCCCTTAAGACCAACATACATAAAAAAGGTGGACCTCCTGGGCCCTACGGTTCTCGAGATATTCACAGAAAACTGTCTCCGGCCACCTACAGGCCAGTTGGTGTATAGTAACATAAATTAATTTATTGTGTGGCCCCCCATGAACGGAATTCCACAAAATTTGGCGTGCATACAGAGGGTGTCATAATGATCATACACTTCCAATTTCGTGCAGTTTTGACTATGTTAGGTCACAGATACCTTCAATTACAACACCTCATTTTTACTTTTTTGTGTTTAACTAGGTGGCGCTATACATGAAATGAGTGGTTATGGAATGGGTTGACATGGCCCCTTGAGATCAACATACAAAAAAAAATGGTCCTCCTAAACCCTACGTTTCTTGAGATATTCACAGAAAACTGTGTCTGCCCTACCCTCCTTTCGGGGGGTCCAGTCCAGCGGGGGGGCTATAGATCAAAACGAAAAACGATTGTTCCATGCTATCCATGTGGGGTTACATGCCCACCAAGTTTCGTGTACCCCGGTCTTTCAGTGTCCCGGAAAAAAAAAAAAAAAAAAAAAAAAAAGAAAAAAAAAATCTGACTAAACCTATATGACCGCCGCTTCGCTGCGCGGCGGTCATAATTATTGCAACATGAACAACATACTACTCATACATCAATCTTATTTAGAGAAAATAAACTGATCAAGTAAATTATACACACATAAGACTGACTGGTCATCATACATGCAGCAAGAGGATTTAGCATAATTACCATCTTTGTAATGAGTTTTCTACACCAGCTTCAACCTATCAGTGCCTACAGTATGTGAGCACTTTAATAATTTTTAGCCAGCTGGTTAGGCAAAGTCTATATTCATCGTCATATGCTTGGGATGCAGTCCTCTGTGATACATAGACAAAGAGCATCAAGATGGAGATCAGTGCTTTAACAAACAATCAAACAATGGGTTTCTAAAATTCAGTTCATCAAGGTATTTCACTTGATGAAGATGACCATGTGTGTTTCCATCACAAGTATTCATAACAAGGTTTGAAGACTCGTGTATTCAAGAGGCATTTGTAAAAAGATGATAAATCTTTAGTATTGATTTTTCTGCATCTGACAATGCACTGAATTTTAGAAACCCCTTTTTACTTGAACCATATGAACCATAAACTGTGTGTTTGGATTGGATATGTGCAGCAAACAAGTGACTCTCTTACTCTTCCATTGACTTCCATTGTATTAAAAGAGCACCACATGTGGTGCAAAGTGGTACTGCAGATCCAGTACAAATTCAGTGGATTTATAGACAATATTTAAAAAAAATCTTATCTCAATGAAGAAACTCAGCAACAAGCCCAAATTTTGGGCAGATGATCCTCACATACAGAATGATATATGGTAAAATTAAAAAAAATCCTGTTAACTGTCCACGTGGTGAAATGAGAAGATGAAAACAGGCTTTTTGAAAATCAAGCCCAATTTTAAAAAAATGCTCTGAAAATATGAAAATGATAACAACCAAAGTTAATGCATGGACAGGACCTTATAATACATATATGTGTAGGAAAAAAATCTGATGAATTTGTGTCACATACTTTTTGAATGAGAAGCCCTCAAAGGTGATGATGTCTTTTCACATTATGAATTTATAGCCATTTTCAGAGCTTTGCAGAGGGGAAAGTATACAAGATACGTCTGATCCGATTGGATTTTTTAATTCAACAGGAAAATGTACTTCTATTCACATAGTTTCACTAATGTGTGTGAAATACCAAAAGAGCCAATAATGCTGGAAGTTGAACAAAAAGGATTGTTCACCATGATGCTTAAAATGACTTGAAACTTCAAAGGGCTGTAGTTTTGGAACCATTAGTGATACAGATATACTATTTAAGATTTATGCATAGGTTTGGTCTAAAAACACCTGTGATTTTTTTCAGATTTTTTGGGAGAGGGTGACCTGCCAGCCACTGGGTGATTTGACACGGAATGACCCCTGTGTATGAGTATAGACAGTGATCCTTTAACTGTATGTGGATATATGGAGTGATCCTACTGTGTATGAGTATAGACACTGATCCTTTAACTCTGTCTGGGTATAGGAAGTGATCCTTTAATTGTCTGTGGTTATAGGGAGTGGTCTTTTAACTCTATGTGGGTTTAGGGAGTGATCCTTTAACTTTGCGTGGGTTTAGGGAGTGTGGACAGTCTTTGCATGTGCATGCTTAAAATTACTTGAAGTTTCAAAGGGCTGTAGTTTTGCAACGATTAGTTATACAGATATACTATTTAAGATCTATGCATGGATTTGGTCTACAAACACCTGTGATTTTTTTCAGATTTTTTCGGAGAGGGTCACCTACCAAATTGCGCTGAAATTGGGTGATTTCACACGTAATGACCCACAGTTAAAAGATCACTCCATATAGCCATGCACAGTTAAAGGATCAGCCCTTATAACCATATAACCATAACCCTCAATGCAAACAAGCTCAAATAGGCAGCTTCACCACCCAACAGTCTGCTGTACTAGTTCTGCTTCACTTGTTTTCAACCCCCTCCATGAGGTGTGTGTGTGTGTGTGTGTGTGTGTATGTGTGTGTCAGAGTGAAGTGAGTGTGTGTGTTTATGTGAGGTGTGAGATGTGTGTGTGTTTATGTGAGGTGTGTGTGTGCGTGTGTACTTGGAGTCACCAGAAGGCCCTTAGCCACCCAGTTAATCTGTAGGCCTCCTGCTCTTAAGACTATTAAGCCAAAGGAGGATGCTTAATCTCCTCAGCCAGAGAGCACATACACAGCACTGATTTCACACCACATTAAAGACTACACTCACTACACACACACACACACACACACACACACACACACACACACATTAAGATGGTCAAAAGAACACAGACTGCAAAAAAGTGATATACTGTAGACAGGCAGATCACGAAGATGAACACCTGTGAGACGCAGACCAAATACTGAAGGAGTGTTTCACTCCATCTCATGATGGCCTGGGAGTGGTTTGGTGGCGCTAAAATGGGACACTGGTACATTTGTTCACTAGTTAGCGCTGTGTTCACTAGAGCTGTGTTCACTAGTTAGAGCTGTGTTCACTAGTTAGCGCTGTGTTCACTAGAGAGCTGTGTTCACTAGAGCGGTGTTCACTAGAGCTGTGTTCACTAGAGCGTTGTTCACTAGAGCTGTGTTCACTAGAGCGGTGTTCACTAGTTAGAGCTGTGTTCACTAGAGCGGTGTTCACTAGTTAGAGCTGTGTTCACTAGAGAGCTGTGTTCACTAGAGCTGTGTTCACTAGTTAGAGCTGCGTTCACTAGAGCTGTGTTCACTAGAGCGGTGTTCACTAGTTAGAGCTGTGTTCACTAGTAAGAGCTGTGTTCACTAGAGCTGTGTTCACTAGTTAGAGCTGTGTTCACTAGTTAGCGCTGTGTTCACTAGAGAGCTGTGTTCACTAGAGCTGTGTTCACTAGAGCGGTGTTCACTAGAGCTGTGTTCACTAGAGCGGTGTTCACTAGTTAGAGCTGTGTTCACTAGAGCGGTGTTCACTAGTTAGAGCTGTGTTCACTAGAGCTGTGTTCACTAGAGCGGTGTTCACTAGAGCTGTGTTCACTAGAGCGGTGTTCACTAGTTAGAGCTGTGTTCACTAGAGCGGTGTTCACTAGTTAGAGCTGTGTTCACTAGAGAGCTGTGTTCACTAGAGCTGTGTTCACTAGAGCGGTGTTCACTAGAGCTGTGTTCACTAGAGCGGTGTTCACTAGTTAGAGCTGTGTTCACTAGTTAGAGCTGTGTTCACTAGAGCTGTGTTCACTAGTTAGAGCTGTGTTCACTAGTTAGAGCTGTGTTCACTAGAGAGCTGTGTTCACTAGAGCTGTGTTCACTAGTTAGAGCTGTGTTGACTAGTTAGAGCTGTGTTCACTAGTTAGAGTTGTGTTCACTAGAGCTGTGTTCACTAGTTAGAGCTGTGTTCACTAGAGAGCTGTGTTCACTAGAGCTGTGTTCACTAGTTAGAGCTGTGTTCACTAGATGAATTGAATGATGAATCTACATCAGATCAGGAGTAGTTGGTCTGAAATTAGAGAGATGAAGTGACTACACTCGAGCTGAAGCACATTGAATTAGCCCTGTGCATAGGCGGCACTAGGCTATTTTTAGGGGTGCTCACCCCTAAATCTCACCTCAGCACCCCCTGAAAAACGATTTTCTGAAATCATTTAGTGCTCAGACCTTATTACTTTTGCAAGCCTGATTTTAGCGATGGAATAGGATAAATGACGACAGGCTCAGTTGTAGCCTAAAGTCAACAGCCTATCTGCTATTTCCTGAACGAGTAATAGGCTATGCCTCTGATTGGTGGGCACCTCAGTTTGCTTCAGTCTACTACGGGCAGATAACTTTGGGGACCAGTCGTCAGAGTAGGCAACCTTCTACCACTGAAAAGGTATGACTAATGGAGTGAAAATGAAATTTAAAAAAATGAACACATTTAAGTAGGCTACTGGTGTAGTATTTGTGGAACCAATCTGTGATTCCCTGATCAGAATGAATTCTGAATCTGAATTAGCCTAGCCTATTCACCACCGAGTCCAATTATATCTGAATTAGCCAAGCCTATTCAACACTGAGTCCAATTATATCTGAATTAGCCTAGCCTGTTCACCACCGAGTCCAATTTTGCACAGTTGGTTACAGTAGGCTAACATTATCCTACATTTGCCTACAGTTATCTTGCGAGTAGGACAAGTTTTTGAAGTGTGTTATTAAGCCTGCCGTTACCTCCCTACCAGACACTTTCTTATGTTTAACTGTCAATGCCAATGAAAAATAAATAATTTGACCTGACGGATCATCAGACTCATTCATATCAGTGAACTGAAACAACTGGAACAACAAACCCTGACACACAGTCTGTGTCCCCATAGTTGGATATACGTTTAAAAAAAAGAAAAGAAAGAAAACAGTCAGGTTCAGGTGATAAAGTAGGCTATAAGATAAGCCTTTAAAGGCCTAGCTCAAAGGACTAGACAGACGTGCTGATGCACTGTCAAAGGAATATATGGTATATAGATGGCCGAAATAATTAGCTTATTTTAGGTTAACTAGCTGAACAACACAGGTGACCACTACTGCATAATTTCATGGAGTGCTGAAATGTACATTGTTTTTGACCATTTCTGAACTGTAAAATTCATTCTGCGAGCGCTCTATCCACACAAACCCTACACCAGAGTCCAGCCTATCTCTGTCTTATCACAGCTCATTCTGAGAGCGCTCTATGTACATGCTGACAACTGCAGTCTGGCCTGTGGGTTATCTGGTATCTTGCGCCCTCTAGTGGACAGCACTGAGTCCAACAGCAGCCTGAGAAGATACAGGGCATGAAGTGATGTGTCCATGACATCAGATCCTGTCTGAATAGACCTCTCATCTTTGCCCAAATAAGGAGATCCGGTATCTTGAGATTTTTTCTATGGGAAAATAACCTTGAATTTCCCCTAGGGATCAATAAAGTATATCTATCTATCTATCTATCTAACATGGGGATTTTGAATTATCGCACCTGTTAAACTCTCGCAGGGACGAAGACATTTTGCTCTACACAGTTTTGTCCTCTGCTTTTGAGTGGATACTGTGATCTTCGGTACGTGAAGACGGCACACTTTGATCTTTGCTACTCCAGAGCTAACTTACAATGCAACTTCCCATAGGTAATTATGGTGCATTCATGGTGATGATGATGTTTTCACTGGGAAAAAGGTTTTTCCGATGCCCATGAACACTAGGATAGCTTCAATTAACACCGAAATCTCCTTATATGGGCAAAGATGGCAGCTTTGGTTCCTTTTTGTAGGCGAACTATCTTTTTGTAGGCAAACCACGAGGTCTAAACTCCTGTCCAACATGACATGATCTTCTTCTTCTTCTCCTTCCATTATCATGATTGTTGTTGTTGTTGTTGTTGTTGGTATTATATTTTTAAAAGAATCTCCAAATCATGTAGCCTGACATCATATTCAATTGTAGTCAGAATTTGAGTCTGATACTGCTCCATTGGGACATGATTATGGGGCGTGTTTCAACAGATACAGGAGGGAAAATGCCTCTGCACTCAATTGGACCTAATCAATCAGAGCTACGAAATAGCTTACTGTGAATCCTGTTGGAAGAACACCCAAACCATCCTTCTTTTTCACAAATGCCTTAACATTGTTTTCTGGTCGTTTTTTTTTTAAATTATTGTGTTGTCAATATCTTGTACAACAGACGCCATAGCGAAATCTAAATGTTTAGCTTCTAGCCACAGCGTTTTTCTTGCAAATTAAATCAACCGAAGCATGCTCATGTGACGGGATACATGGACTTCACATTTTGAGGGTGGGGCTACACACACACACACACACACACACACACACACACACACACACACACACACATACACACACACACACACACACACACACATACACACACACACACACACACACACACACACACACACACACATACACACACACACACACACACACACACACAAACACACACACACACACACACACACACACACACACACATACTGAATACATCCTACGTTTGGGCTGGTTTTCCAGGCTACAAATTGTGGTTAATCCAGCAACAATACTCATGCGCCTCCACTGGGCTTATTAATCACATGATGCGCCTCCTCTGGTTATTAATCACATGATGCGTATCCTCTGGTTATTAATCACATGATGCGCCTCCTCTGGTTATTAATCACATGATGCGCCTCCTCTGGTTATTAATCACATGATGCGCCTCCTCTGGGCTTATTAATCACATGATGCGCCTCCACTGGGCTTATTAATCACATGATGCGCCTCCTCTGGTTATTAATCACATGATGCGTCTCCTCTGGTTATTAATCACATGATGCGCCTCCTCTGGTTATTAATCACATGATGCGCCTCCTCTGGTTATTAATCACATGATGCGCCTCCTCTGGTTATTAATCACATGATGTGCCTCCTCTGTTTATTAATCATATCCTCCTGGGAACCAAGAAAAAAAAGTGTCCAACAATTTCTTTTTTTGTGTGATTTCCTTTCTATTTAGAATTTTTAAAAAATCTTACAATTTTTATTTTTTTTAATTTATTTTTATTTTAAATTTTATAGCATGTCCCCTGTGGTAGACAAAAGGACCGTTTTACTATGAAAAGGTAGCCATGAAAATAGACAAAAATGGACAAATTATGCTTTTAGTGGTATTAAATTAAGGGTAAACTTAACCAAATATAAGGGAAAATGTTATTTATCCTTCTAGACTACTTTATTTGCCTTTTTGGACAGTTGTATTTCTTTTTTCTGGATTGTTCGTTTCATTTTCATGTTTTTCTTTCATCTGCGATAATTAATTTTTTAGTCTTACTTTTCCTCGCTATCTTCTTGAGGCACAGGTTCATAGTCCTCATCTCTGTTTCACTCACTCATCACCTGAGAGCTCCAAATCTGACCCCCCCTCATTCATCCTATACAAATGATCTCCTAAATTTCCCCAAAAATCAAAATATTTTGGTCCTGGTGTCCATTATAATGGACATTCATAAAGTCACTATTATTTCAAAATGTAAATAACTTAACTTCTTTCAAAATGAATCATCTGATTCCTGACATTTTCATTAACAAGACCATATACTGCCATCATAATGAATGCTTAATAAGAAGACACTATTTGACTTATCTCTCCTATTAATCACATGATGTGACCTTTTTGGTTATTAATCACATGATGCGCCTCCTCTGGCTTATTAATCACATGATGTGTTTCCCCTTATGATGTCTCTCCTCTGGTTATTAATCACATGATGCGCCTCCTCTGGCTTATTAATCACATGATGCGCCTCCTCTGGCTTATTAATCACATGATGTGTTTCCCCTTATGATGTCTCTCCTCTGGTTATTAATCACATGATGTGTTTCCCCTTATGATGTCTCTCCTCTGGTTATTAATCACATGATGCGTTTCCCCTTATGATGTCTCTCCTCTGGTTATTAATCACATGATGCGCCTCCTCTGGCTTATTAATCACATGATGCGCCTCCTCTGGTTATTAATCACATGATGCGTTTCCCCTTATGATGTCTCTCCTCTGGCTTATTAATCACATGATGTGTTTCCCCTTATGATGTCTCTCCTCTGGTTATTAATCACATGATGCGTTTCCCCTTATGATGTCTCTCCTCTGGTTATTAATCACATGATGCGCCTCCTCTGGCTTATTAATCACATGATGTGTTTCCCCTTATGATGTCTCTCCTCTGGTTATTAATCACATGATGCGTTTCCCCTTATGATGTCTCTCCTCTGGCTTATTAATCACATGATGTGTTTCCCCTTATGATGTCTCTCCTCTGGTCTTTTATCACGTTTCTTTTCTTTCTTAGTTAAAGATTTTAATTTCTGAGTTTTTGTCTTTATTTTCCGACACACCAAGCTGCAGTCTTATCGAACATGACATCGACATGGGATTTTACAGTGTGTCACACAAACCAAAAAGCTGCTTACTAGGGTGTCATATCATCTAATGCCAATCAGCGTCTCATGCAGCCCTGTGGCCTGTCTAATAGAGTGGCGCTGAGAGTGTGTTAGCAGGCGCTTTCCCGGGCCGGAGGAGTCGATGTGATGTTGTCCTCTTTCTACCCCGTCTTTGTCTCCTCCCTTAATTAGCTGTCCAAGGCGCCAGGATTTGCTGGGTGGTAAGATAGGGTGGAGATCTGGGGTGAGAGTGGTCAGTGTTGGTGATGGGTTGTAACAGTTGTGTCCACACGGATAAATGAGTGAATGTGCACAATTGATGGTGTGTATGGGTATTCCAATGTGATTGAGTTTAGTTTAATATTGGCTTTGCATTTATTTGTTACTTTGGTGATTGGGAGTGTTTAATTATGAATCCAGAGTCACGTTCAAGTTAGATCTGCTGCAAAGGAGATAACTAAGAGTAGGCATCATCTATCATCTCTATGTAACATGCTGTTTTGACATTGACATTGTGATAACAAAGAGTAGGCATCATCTATCATCTCTATGTAACATGCTGTTTTGACATTGACATTGTGATAACAAAGAGTAGGCATCATCTATCACCTCTATGAGTAGGCATCATCTATCATCTCTATAACATGATGTTTTGACATTGACATTGTGATAACTAAGAGTAGGCATCATCTATCACCTCTATGTAACATGATGTTTTGACATTGACATTGTAAACGTTCTCAAAGAAGAGTGAAAAGCAGTTTGCAGTAAAGCTAACCAACGTCGTCTCTATCACAGGAAAAAAATAGCGAGCAGCCTGATAACCAAATGAAATGCTCGGCGGGCCGGATTAAAGTGCTTGTAAAGTTGAAATATTCTTAACCTCTGTCACAAAACACATGAGTAAAACGACACAACAGACCCACAATTCAGTTCGGCAACGCATGATGTTGGCTATTCACAGGTGAGAAGCGTGTGTTACAGGGACTCTGTATGTGTGTTAGAGGGACTGTGTGTGTGTGTGTGTGTGTTGAAGGGAGTGTATGTGTGTGTGCGGTCTGTGTGTTACAGGGTGTGTGTGTGTGTGTTAGAGAGACTGAGTGTGTTTGTGTGTGTGTTTTATAGGGGATGTATGTGTGTGCATTGTGTTAGAGGGTGTGTGTGTGTGCGGTTTGTGTGTTAAACTAGATGTTCCGCAGAGCGGTACAAAATATGACCGCCGCCCAGTCCAGCACATTTTTTCCACAAAAAGAAATCACGCTGAAAGGCCTATATGATTCTAACTGTCTCACTAAATTGCATTATCCACACTCAATTCTCACTGGTATCTGCTAGACAACAAGTACCAAAACATGATTAGTTCATAGATTTTACATGTAAAATTTATTTTATACAACCCCACCTCCATCTTGCCTGTTCATAATTCTGAGAAATTCTTGATTGTTTGTGTTATGTGTGTGTTGTGTGTGTGTGAGTGTGTGTGTGTGTGTGTGTGTGTGTGTGTGTGCGTGCTTGTGTGTGTGCCTGCGTATGTGCCTGTGCATGCAAGCGTACATATGTCTACTGTGTATGTGTCATACGTATGATTACTGTGAATGTATGTGTGTGTGTGTGTGTATCTGTTTGTGCACATGTGTGCACATGAAATGGGTTAACATGACCCCTGGAGGCAAACATACGGAAAAAATGGTCATCCTAGGCCCTACAGTTCTCAAGATATTCACAGAGAACTGTGTCTGCCCTACCCTCCTTTCGGGGGGTCCAGTCCAGCGGGGGGGCTACAGATCAAAACGAAAAATGACGGTTCCATGCTATCCATGTGGGGGTACATGCCCACCAAGTTTTGTGTACCCCGGTCTTTCAGTGTCCCGGAAATCCTTGTTGGTGTACGTCACTAAATGTACACATAAATTATTTTATTGTAAGGCCCCCCATGAACGAAAGTACACAAAACTTGGCATGCATTCGGAGGGTGTCATAATGATCCTACACTTTTAATTTCGTGCAGTTTTGACCTTATCAGCCAGAGATATTGTGGTGAAAACACCTAATTTTTTGCTTTTTAATTTTTAACTAGGTGGTGCTATACATGAAATAAGTGGTAATGGGATGGGTTGACGTGCCCCCTTAAGACCAACATACATAAAAAAGGTGGACCTCCTAGGCCCTACGGTTCTCGAGATATTCACAGAAAACTGTCTCCGGCCACCTACAGGCCAGTTGGTGTATAGTAACATAAATTAATTTATTGTGTGGCCCCCCATGAACGGAATTCCACAAAACTTGGCGTGCATACAGAGGGTGTCATAATGATCCTACACTTCCAATTTCGTGCAGTTTTGACTATGTTAGGTCACAGATACCTTCAATTACAACACCTCATTTTTACTTTTTTGTGTTTAACTAGGTGGCGCTTTACATGAAATGAGTGGTTATGGAATGGGTTGACATGGCTCCTTGAGATCAACAACAAAAAAAAAAGGTCCTCCTAAACCCTACGGTTCTCGAGATATTCACAGAAAACTGTGTCTGCCCTACCCTCCTTTCGGGGGGTCCAGTCCAGCGGGGGGGCTACAGATCAAAACGAAAAACGATGGTTCCATGCTATCCATGTGGGGTTACATGCCCACCAAGTTTCGTGTACCCCGGTCTTTCAGTGTCCCGGGACTCATTGACGGAAATTTGGGCATGCGAAAAAAAAAAAAAAAAATCTGACTAAACCTATATGACCGCCGCTTCGCTGCGCGGCGGTCATAATAATGGGACACACAGGGACTGTGCATGTGCAGTGTATGTGTTAAATAATAGGATGTGAGAGTGTGTGTGTGTGTACTCTTTCCCATAGCCAATCCCTGAGTGAAAGTCTTCAGCAGCTGAAAGCAAAACTCTACTGATATAATACAAAAACAGGAGAGAGGGAGAGAGGGATGAAGGACAAAGAGGGGTAGAGCGAGAGAGGGAAAGAGAGGAGGGGGAGAGAAAGAGATGAAGGAGAAAGAGGGGTAGAGCAAGAGAGGGAAAGAGAGGAGGGGGAGAGAAAGAGATGAAGGAGAAAGAGGGGTAGAGCGAGAGAGGGAAAGAGAGGAGGGGGAGAGAAAGAGATGAAGGAGAAAGAGGGGTAGAGCGAGAGAGGGAAAGAGAGGAGTTAGAGAGAAAGAGGGAGATTAACAAAGATGGAGGACAGAAAGAGGGGGGGTGGACGCACAAAAGTCAATCAGACAGAGACAGAGTGGTAAGAGACAGAGGTGAGCTGTGTGTGTGTGTGTGTGTGTGTGTGTGTGTGTGATCTCAGAGGTCTTGGACTGCACCATCGCTCCTGGCAACGAATGCTGTTATCTCTCCGCCCACGCGACTGCGGCTCGACCATCAGATCCTCATCTCTCATGCCACGTGTGTGTCTATGTGTCTGTGTGTGTGTGTCTTTCTATCTGTCTTGACTGTCTTTGTCTATGTGTGTGCCTGTCTCTCTCTCTCTCACACACACACCCTGTATGTGTGTGAGTGCGTGCGTGCCTCTGTGTGTGTGTGTGTGTGTGTGTGTGTGTGTGTGTGTGTTCTTATGTGTACTGAGGCCTGAATGTGCTTAGCTCTGGGGTAGAGACATTCCATGATCCCTCTTTGTAGTGGAAAGCTCTTCTACTGAGACTACCTACTTATAATACAGCCCTACTGTCCTGATGCACACACACACACACACACACACACACACACATACACACACACACACACTCACACACACACACATACACTCACACTCACACACATACACACACACTCACACACACAGCTGCTCAGTGTCAGGGTATTTTCACTTAAAACATGTACTGGCACCCTCTAGTGGTGTTCTTGGTGGATGCACTTGAGCAGGTCTGGCATCATGAGCAGGTCTGGCATCTTGTTTGCGTTTGGCTGGAAGCTCTACTGCATGAAACACACAAGTGTTCTGAACCAGCCCAGAGGAGACAAGCGAGACGCTCAGGCCAGCCAAGGAGCTCAGAGGAGACAAGCGAGACGCTCAGGCCAGCCAAGGAGCTCAGAGGAGACAAGCGAGACGCTCAGGCCAGCCAAGGAGCTCAGAGGAGACAAGCGAGATGCTCAGGCCAGCCAAGGAGCTCAGAGGAGACAAGTGAGACGCTCAGGCCAGGTAAGGAGCTCAGAGGAGACAAGCGAGACGCTCAGGCCAGGTAAGGAGCTCAGAGGAGACAAGCGAGACGCTCAGGCCAGGTAAGGAGCTCAGAGGAGACAAGCGAGACGCTCAGGCCAGGTAAGGAGCCCAGAGGAGACAAGCGAGACGCTCAGGACAGCCAAGGAGCTCAGAGGAGACAAGCGAGACGCTCAGGCCAGGTAAGGAGCTCAGAGGAGACAAGCGAGACGCTCAGGCCAGGTAAGGAGCTCAGAGGAGACAAGCGAGATGCTCAGGCCAGGTAAGGAGAGAAGTTTAGAGAGGAGAGTGCCAAACTGAATTCCGTTGTGAACCACAATGACAATAAAAATCCTTGAATCCTTGGGTCCAGTCATCTGTGTGTGTGTGTGTGTGTGTGTGTGTGTGTGTGTGTGTGTAAAGCTGTGTGCAAATATGTTGGGCACAGTCCAGTCTGTTGCAATGCGTGGAGAGAATGTTGAGAATATCTCCTAAGTAGGTTGTTTTAGTTTATCCTTTAGCAGAGTAGACTCAGTGAATAGTCTTGTCTCTTCCTCTGTGTGTGTGTGTGTGTAGAGGGGAAAGAAAATGGCCTCCAGCTTCTGCCATGTTCATGAGTGTGAGTCAGAGATGTCCGGCCTGAACTCGTGCACCTCCCCAAATGTGAACAACGAACACACACACACACACCCACACACACACACACAGATGTCCGGCCTAAACTTGTGCACCTCCTCAAATGTGAACAACGAACACACACACACACACACAAATGTCTGGCCTGAACTGCACCTCCCCAAATGTGAACAAAACACACACACAAGCACGTATGCACACACATACATGCTTACACACATACACATGCACACACACATACATGCTTACACAAATACATATGCACACACACATACATGCTTACACACATACATGCTTACACACATACACATGCACACACACATACATGCTTACACACATACACAATACACATGCACACACACATACATGCTTACACACACACATGCACACACAGATGCACATGCACACACACATACATGCTTACACACATACACATGCACACACACATACATGCTTACACACATACACAATACACATGCACACACACATACATGCTTATGTCGTGGCAGATATTCAGACTCGGGCCAGAAATTAAGTCCAAACATCTTGCCCACAACGTAACAAAAATACACCATTATAAGTGCTGAAGTCAAAAACTTGTCCCAAAAAGAAGGCTCAAAAGTCCGGCAGAGTTCCGTGCAAAAATTCCTTTAATGACTACATAGCGCAAAGCCTGAGTGGATCGCACGATCGCACTCCCGAACAAAGGTAGAACTCTCTTACTTATACCCCTCCAAAATGCTGACACAACACTACCCCGAACGAACTTTTCACCTTAAGTTTATGGAAAGTTCAGGGGTGTACAGTATAGAGTGATCACAGGTCATACATTGTGCATGGGTTAAATATCGTTCGCCCCCTGCACTCTCCTACTGGTTGTTATGAGTAGAGCTCGCCCTGTGTAAGCGTTATCTTGCAGCCTCAAGGCCGACTCAAAAGGCCTAGGCTAAGGCAGCATGAGACACAGTGCAACAAAATGAGACACAGGGCAGCAAACAGAGACATAGGGATACAGAGCGCACGTAGGGGGAATTCTGGTAGAATAGCTTCAGTATGTTAATAGTATTAGTTAAACTTGTTATTTAAAATGTTATAGGAGTATTATGGTTAGGAATAACTTCAGTGTATTACTTGATTATGATTAAGGTTATATGAATACATGCTTTACAGTTTCAAACTCGTTCTCTCATCATGATGTCTACAACCCATAGGATAATTTTATACAACACTTACACACATACACATGCACACACAGATGCACATGCACACACACATACATGCTTACACACATATACATGCACACACAGATACACACACACATGCACAAACATACACGCACATACAAACTCTCACACACACCCTCTGTTGACATGCATGAACAGTTTTGAAGAGTCATTCAAAATGCCTGGAAGAAGACTTCTGTAGCATAGCTGCAATCATGACAAATACACACTTCCATACACACATAGCTGCAATCATGACAAATACACACTTCCATACACACATACACACACACAACAGTAGTAGCAAACCCTTGGGCATTCACGGTTAGAATAATAAAACGTGTGTGTGTTTATGTGTGTGTGTGTATGATTGTGTATGCATGTGCTTGCGTGAGTGTGTGTGTATATGCGTGCATGCATATGTGTGTGTGTGTGAGTGTGAGTGTGTATGCATGTGCATGCGTGAGTGTTTGTGTATATGCGTGCGTGCATATGTGTGTGTGTGTGAGTGTGAGTGTGTATGCATGTGCATGCGTGAGTGTTTGTGTGTATGCGTGCGTGCATATGTGTGTGTGTGTGTGTGTGTGTGTGCGTGCATATGTGTGTGTGTGTGTGTGTGTGCGTGTCTGTGTGTGCACGTTTGTGTGAGTAATTCTCTTTTCTGTCTGAAGTGTTTTCTGTGTCCTCTGTTGTCTAATTAGCATCCTGACACACTCCCCCTCTCCCTCATCTGACACTACAGATATGGAGCGTGACATGTCGGTGTGTGTGTGTGTGTGTGTGTCAGATGAGGAAGCTAACTTGATGCACGTTCGTAACGAAAACGATCGAAAACGATCCTTGAGTGTGTATGAGTGCAAATTAATGTTAATCTGAATGAAGAAGGTCCCAAATGTATGTTCTATAAACTGCTTTTCTCTCAGATTTGCACACAGCTTTACACACACACACACTCACACCTACACATGCATACACACGCACACACTCACATTTGCACACATACACATGCATACACACACACATACACATGCATTCACACACACACACTTACACATGCATACACACGTACACACACACACTCATGCATACACACTCACACACATGCATACACACACACACACACACTCACACATGCATACACACGCACACACACTCACACATACACACGCACACACACTCACACATACACATGCATACACACGCACACACACACATATACACTCACACATACACATGCATACACACACACACTCACACACACATGCAATATTTACAATGGCCCTATAAGACAAGCATTGTAATTACTGTGACAGGATCTTGTTTAAAGCATTACCTGCTTATTAATCTCCAAGACACACACACACACATAGTATAGTATAGTATAGAGTATAGTATAGTATATAGTATAGAGTCTTTATTGTCCTATAAGGATATTCTTTTTCACACATGTCATTGTTACATTCCATGCAGGATGTACACAGCCTCATACATATAACATATAACACCCCCCCCAGTTCCCTCCCTCCTCAACACCATACAAGCAAAAAGGTGGACAGTACAGACAACATAAAACACAAAAGAATAGGGGGGATGGATGATTGTCACAGGAGTTTGTTTAGTGCAGTGATTGCTGAGGGTATAAAACTTTTCTTAAAGCGCGCTTTTTTCCAGTCCAGGGCTCTGTATCTGCGGCCAGATGGGAGTAGGGTGAAGAACCGGTCAGGGGATGGTCAGGGCTGCTTACTATGGTGCGTGCAAGGCGTGTGGTGGCTGTGTCATTTGCATCAGTGAGGTTGGGGGTGGGAAACTGTATTATCTTGGATGCTAAGTGTGATATTTTAATGAGTTTGTTCTTGCTGGTGACATTTAGTATGGTGAGGAAGCAGGGGGAGCAATAGAGTAGAAGGGGTTGGAGGATGATGCTTTTGTAGAGCAGCAGAAGGAGATGGGGGGCAACATACAGTGATCTTAGTTTGCGTATTGCATACAGTCTCTGTTGTGCACGTTTCTGTGTAATGGTGACATGTTCATTGAAGTTAAGCTTATTGTCAATGGTGAGACCAAGATATTTGAAAGTTCTGACCTGTGCAACTGGTTGGCCATGGATGGTGATGTGAGTGAGTCCAGGGGGTGATTTTGATGCATGAATGACCAGTTCTTTTGTCTTGTCAATGTTGAGTTGGAGGTAGTTATCAGAGCACCACAGTGCAAAATCTGTGATGGACTGGTGGTAGGCTGTGATGGAACTGTTTTCTGTAAGTAGTCCTACTATGGCTGTGTCATCTGCATATTTGTAGTAAGTGGTGTTGGGTAGTGAACTCTGGCAGTCATTTGTGTAAAGTGTGTACAGGAAGGGACTGAGTACGCAACCTTGGGGGGTTCCAGTGTTGGTGATGATGGTTGATGATGTTGTAGTCCCTATTTTCACTGTCTGTGGCCTGTTGCTCAGAAAGTTGTTTATCCAGTGGATGAGGAGAGGGGTGACATTCAGGTGCTGTAGTTTCTTGATGAGTTGATGGCGCTGGACACATACACACACACATACACACGCACACACACACATATACACTCACACATACACACGCACACACACATACACACGCACACACACATACACATGCATACACACATACACATGCATACACACGCACACACACATACACACGCACACACACATACACATGCATACACACATACACACACACACACATACACACGCACACACACTCACACATACACATGCATACGCACACACACTCACACACACACACACACATATACACTCACACATACACACGCACACACACATACACATGCATACACACATACACATGCATACACACGCACACACACTCACACATACACACACATACACACGCACACACACGCACACACACTCACACATACACACACACACACACTCACACATACACATGCATACACACGCACACACACATATACACTCACACATACACACGCACTCACACATACACATGCATACACACGCACACACACTCACACATACACATGCATACACACGCACACACACACACACACACACACATACACATGCATACACACACCACACACACACTCACACATACACATGCATACACACTCACACACACACACACATACATACACACACATGCAATATTTACAATGGCCCTATAAGACAAGCATTGTAATTACTGTGACAGGATCTTGTTTAAAGCATTACCTGCTTATTAATCTCCAAGACACACACACACACACACACACACAGGAGTGAAGCACCAATCTGAGATGCGGTTGTGCCACTCGTCCTTCCTAGAAGCAGATTCACGCTTCCTCTTCATCACAAGCCAAAACCCATCAGCCTCTCACACACACACACACACACACACACACACACTTTCAGACAATCCCACACTCACACTTATGCATTCACACAGTCCCAGCCCCTCACCCTCACAAATCAGCAGACCCTACTGCGGCCAAGAGTTTATGTAATCCCATAAGCATTCAGCATCTCACGGACATACACACACACACACACACACACAAAGCACTCAGCAGAGGGTCTGGGGGCGTTTCAGATGGTCTCAAAATGAATGCTCTGTAATCAAATCAAATCAGGATATGGTTCATAAGCAGCCCTGTCACTGTGCCATGCCCCAGAAGCACACACACACACACACACACACATACATATGCACGCACAAACAGGACACACAGATTTACCCAGCTGCTGAAAATAACCTCCCTTTGACGGCCGTGCTGCTGGATGTGTGTGTGGATGCGTGTGTGTGTGTGTGGATGCGTGTGTGTGTGTGTGTGTGTGTGTCTGTGGATGTGTGTGGATGTGTGTGTGTGTGTGTGTGTGGAAGGATGTTTACTTGAATGTGTACATGTGTCTCTGTATTAGATAGATAGATAGATAGATACTTTATTGATCCCCAAGGGGAAATTCAAGGTCCCAGTAGGTTAAGACAGTGTTTCCCAAAGTCTGGGTCGTGACCCACGGGTGGGTCGCAGGAGATTTTATTTGGGTCGCCAGCACAATTTATGTTGTGTTATAGGCCTAACGGATACCATTTGTCATTTGATACCAGGAAAGCTAACAGTTTTCTATTAGGATGTAGATTGTTAACTACCACAGTCACGGTTTTGTCATAAAAGCTCATGAAACTGGCGCATGAAACGAACGCACCGCAGAGGGGGTGCCTGAGCATGGATATCTACCTCTCAAAATGAAACCGTTCTGTGGGGCGCCTGCCATATACCTCGCAGTTGCAAACTACAAGGGACATGAATCCGCCTATTTGCACGAACATTAATAGATACCAGCTCCTCAACTTTACCAATTAAAATCTAGTGACCGTGCTGTCAACTAAAGCAGACATCTATATCTATCCATTCAATTTGCATACAGTTTCGATTGCAGATGCAATCTTTAAAGTTAATAGCAACCTCCTCACATTCTTATTTCTGATTTAAAATGCACAACAGTGCATTATAGTCTACAATTTAAATGGGCATTTTAAACACTATTCCTCTCGTTTTCTACCTCGCTAACTCCAAAGTAAAGGCGCATTCTTCCGGCTATTGCGCAAACGCCTCTTGTTCTGATATAACGACTATACAATATAATATAATACAACAATACAATATAACGACGAGTTATTTGCTGTTCACATTGGAATTGACGTCCACAGTGTTATGGACCCATTTGTCTGCAACGCGCAACGTAGCCTACAACATTTTTTTTAGAAATATTAATACTTGTAATAATACGACTGCGCAACATGCGAGAATTTCCCCTACTCTCGGATGCGCATTAAAACGTGTTTTCAGTAGTCATTTCCAACTTTTCACGCTGATGGTGCTCAAAATGCAACACAACCGTGTTCAAAGCAGGGATCCTATAGCAATGTATGGTTGGGGGAGGCATAGAAAAGTTGGAGAACCTGTGGCCTAAAACAATATTGGTGGTTGCAGGGTAGATTTGAAGTGAAATGGGTCGCGATGGTCTGTCATTTTTAAAAAGTGGGTCGTTAGAAAAAAAAATTGGGAAACACTGGGTTAAGACATCACACACAACATACATTACAACATAAACATAATGATAAAATAACAAATCCACATGACTAATAAGGACAGTAAAAGATATTAAATCAAACATCTACATGAATGTACTAAGGATCAGGGCCAGGTTAAGGTCATCTGGGGCCCGGGGCAGAGGCCTCCCCGAGGCCCCCCCCCCCCCCCATTTTTTTTCAATATATATTACTATTATTATTATTATCAAAATACATACGACAGATAGAGAGAGGCAATTAAATTATGACAGATAATGTAAAAATGAAATTTGCATTTATTTTGTGGAACAGTTCACCAACATACAATTGTACCAATATACAAAAAACAAGTAGCCTACAAACATGGGGCAATGCACACAAAAAAATCAACCATGAAATATTATATTATTACCATCAATGAATTACTTAAGCTAAGGCTTGAAAAAAACTGCCAGTGGTACCCAGGTCAGCCTAAAATGTGCAACTCCCGAACTCCGAACTCATGAAACATTGTAGCCTAGAGTTTGGACGCACGCACACAGCCACATCATGATGCATTGTTAACACACAGCCCTAGCCAGCCACGACGTCAAATACATTAAAACACAGAGTAGCGCGCGCACACAGCCCAGCCACATCAAATACAAACAAGGGGGGTGTTGGAGCCGATAACGGTAACGTTGTCAGGGTGTGCGTACCATCGGAATGAATGCGATGGTACGCACACACCCACCTAACTTTCAACGCTTTGATATTGTTCCGGTTAGGTTCCTGCATTGGTCAGTTAAAAAGTAGTCTACATAGTAGGCTAATGACATCCACATGCAATATCTTTACAACAACAACGTCTAACAACTATGGAGTAAAACTTGTGTCACCTTAAACCGAATTTGAATATGAATTTGAATATGAATTTGAGCAATTGTATTGGAAAAACGAATTTGAATAGTATATATTGAAACTGAATTCATTAGATTGGAACTGAATCTCAGTCAACTTGAAATTGAATATAATATTTTGAAATTTAACTAATTTGCTCTGATACATAAATTATCCTGACTGAAAATTTCGCTCTTGGAACTTTCACATTCAGTTCTCAAAATTCAGTTTCAAAACGTGAAATTCAATTTCAGTCTACCGAGACAAAAACAGCTGGTAGCTAAGGAAGAGCAATCGAGTGCAGAGCTATTGTGATCGCGTGACAAGTGCCGAGCGCGAAGCAAAGAGCATAGCACCCTCTTAGCAAGCTGTCTCCTGAACCTCCTTACAGTGTCGAACAGAGAAAGAAGAGATGGAAGCGACTGGCACATCAGAAAACGTCCAAGTAAGTTGATATCATATGCCATGTCTGTTAACGTTACTTTATATAATGTACATTATATGCTAGCGCTGGCTGGCTAGCCAGCATAGTTTCATCGACTAAGTTAAAGTTTTTTCCATAGTTCAGAACCAGTTAGACTACTATAACGTTACTCTTTGATAGAACAATATGATTGGTCATTGTCATATCATTGTGCCTTTTAGGCCTGTAAGAACACGTTACAATCTCAGGTTAAACAGTATCATTCATGGAAAACTGGATATGTCCCCCTAGTTAAGCTTTTTTCATCGTTGTGTTGTCTGTTAGCTAATGCTACGTGGGGCAATTTTTTCGTGCCGTGATGTTGCCAGACAACTGGATTGCGATAACTAGCAAATGGTAGCTAGCTAAATCTGCATGGAGTCGATGAAGAAGCATAAATCAGCCTGTAGAAATACTGTTAAACTAGGGTCTCTTGAGTCTTGATCATATTATCGATATAGAACATATTCAGTTTGAAACTCTTAGAAGCTAGTAAAAGTTATTGAGAAATAGACACAGTATATTACAATAACCTAATTATTATACTTTAACTGTGTGTTGTCTTGATACTTCTGTTTCAGTAATGTGTGTGTAGATTGCAAATAATGTGTTGTATGACGATAGAAATGTCCTTGGTTCTTAATTAACTCATTGTATTGACCAAGTCGTGTGTGTGCAGAGAAGGTGTAATGATATTTATTATGATGTATACGATCCAAGGTATATATGTGTGTGTGAGAAACAACTGATTGTCTCTTAGGTGCACAGACTTGTGTATCCTGATTGCCTGATGCTTATGAGACCTCTTTGCGCAGAGATGAATAAACAATTAACGAGAAAGACTCACAGTAGACCTTTAAGCTAAACACTGATTGTTTGTTGGTTTTATTTTCATAGGTTGAGAGGCCTCAATGAACAGTGGACAGTGAGAGACTGAGGACAATGGACTGGCACCGATCAGACATGGACACCGAAGCTTGATTTCTCTTAATAAATATCTTTGCAAGATGCAACACATATTGTAAAACACTTTACACACTAATAAACATGTCCACTGTTGTTTTCTCTGGAATTGATGTTTGCCAATTCACCATCACCAATTGTTTGCCATTGGTGGTGATGGATTTCCAAATGGATTTCCAAATGTATGGGCAATCTAAATTTTAGTTTATGTGTGTAATCAGCTGATATTAGATATGATGCAATTGCAAAATCATGTAGGTTTATCCTTTGCAACATAAGGAAGAACAGACCTTATCTAACACAGGATTCCACACAACTTCTTGTTCAGGCCATGGTCATCTCCAAGCTGGACTATTGTAATTTACTATTAGCTGGTTTACCTGCTTGTGTAGTAAGATTGTTACAGCTGAGTCAGAATGAGTCTGGTCTTTAATCAGCCAAAGACATATGTAACTCCTCTCCTAGTTACTCTCCATTGGCTCCCTATTAGGCAGAATTAAATTTAAATCTCTCACTTTGGCCTATAGGACACTGACCGGATCTGCTCCTTGTTATTTTAATTCAATGATCAAGACGTACATCCCCAACTGCCCACTGCGGTCTTCTGAAGAGTGTCTGTTGTGTCGACCAGACATAGGTCAAATTCAAGACTTTTCCTCAGTGGTTCCATGTTGGTGGAATGAGTTGCCCAGTGCTCTCTGTTCCTGTGATAGTTTTGGGTCTTTTAACAGGGGTCTAAAGACGTATCTGTTCAACATGCACTTGAATTAACACTTATGGTTTGTATAGTATTGTTTCATTTTCATTAGGCTGTTGATTAATTTGACATTGTTGTTTATTATTGATATTCTCCATAATGTAGTCTTACCATGCTATTGTTATTTTTATTATATTATTGACTGAATGTACATTATTGTTTATTATTACTATTTTCCCTTTTTTCTCATTGTTTATGTCATTAGGCTATTGATTGAATTGACATGGTTGTTTATTATTGCTATTCTCTTTATTATAGTCTGACCAACATCTTCATTTGTTCCCTGTTCAATTTTAAGTATTATATTGTTTTGTATTTATGTTGCTTTGGACAAAAGCGTAACCATAACCATATGTAATTGGAAGCAAATAAAGGTAGCCTACACATCATAGTATTACAAGAGTGGCTTTAAACGTAAGAAAACGGTAATGATTTGTCCTTTTTTGGTCATTCAAACATGTAGATTTTTATTCACATAATTACTAGGTTGTTGCCTTTTCTATCCAGTAGGTGGCAGTCCAGGATAAGAAATAGAGCAGTAGTTGAGTAGGAAAAACGCAAACGAGAGAAAGTTATGCCCATGACATTTTAAAGAATGACAGGCTAGAAGTTTGCAATTGGTAGACAGTACATTGATGTTTGATGGCTAGCTGAGTAGTTCTGTATGGACTGACAGGCTGGAAGTTTGAAATGTAATACTGTAAAAAATGTTTTAGCCTATTTAAAATTACAAAAACGGTAGGTAAGACCATACATCGATGTTTGATGGCTAGCTGGGTAGTTCTGTACTTCAAGGATTGACAGGCTAGAAGTTTTAGATGTAATACTGCAAAAACATTTTTATTTGTTTAAAATTACAAAAACGGTAGGTAAGTAGGCCTAGGCTACATCGATGTTTGATGGCTGGGTAGCCTAGGCTGTTCTGTATTTCAAGGATTGACAAGCTAGAAGTTTGAAATAATACTGCAACAAATGTTTTATTTGTTTAAAATTACATAAACGGTAGGTGAGACAGTAGGCCTACAATCAGAATGTGTTTTATGAATCGTGCGTGCAGATCTAATAACCGTGCAAACCAAGTGCCCACACTATGCTCTGCTTCGCGCTCGGCACTAGTCACGCGATCACAATAGCTCTGCACTCGATTGCTTTTCCTGAGCTACCAGCTGTTTTTGTCTCGGTAGACTGAAATTGAATTTCACGTTTTGAAACTGAATTTTGAGAACTGAATGTGAAAGTTCCAAGAGCGAAATTTTCAGTCAGGATAATTTATGTATCAGAGCAAATGAGTTCAATTTCAAAATATTATATTCAATTTCAAGTTGCCTGAGATTCAGTTACAATCTAATTAATTCAGTTTCAACATATACTATTCAAATTCGTTTTTCCAATACAATTGTTCAAATTCAGCAATTCAAATGCAAATACAACATATTCAAATTCGGTTTAAGGTGGCACAAGTTTTACTCCATAAACAACAACCTATTTATTTGGACAACTTTGTATAGCCCTAATAAAGGCTAGTTACCTTTAGTTTTGTTCTAGCAAAGGCTACGTTCACGTATGGCTTTAAACAGCGGTAATGCTAGCCATTTTGACAAGCGCAATAATCTTGCCTACCTTGTGCTTGCGGCTTGCCCATTTGAAATAACTCCTCTCGCTTTGCTGTCTCCATCCTTTCTGTTTTCGTTGTTTAAAAAACGTGTTATATCCATGATGAGTCTCGAGTTAATGAATTAGCTTATAACATTGTGTGCTGATAACCAGCATAGATAGTAATAGAAAACAACAAGCTAGCCGACAACTTCTGTAGCATGCGTATGTAGGCTCTCCTTCTCAACAAAAAGTGCGCGCGTGCATAGTTCTGCATTAAGTTGATTTTGATAACGTGTTTACAAACTTACTTTACAGAAAATTGTAAATAGCCTACTGTCATGCAGTTAATGGAATACTGTGCAGAGTTGGGAAGTTATGGTAGTCTAGGCCTATTTGGTGTGAACACACACACAGGGGCAATTCTCTCTGGAGTAGCCTGATGATACGCACAGTGCGTACTTGGGTTCGGCCGTGGTTTTGGCGCGCCTTACTGAGAACGTCTGGCTGCCGCTCTCTCTTTTTTCGAGCTCCGCTTTCATATTTCCTAATTGTCTCATGTGAAGCCATTGTTGTCTGTGATAGCATGCATTGATAAGGAGAAAGACAGGTGACGATAAGACATTTGTTTTCTTTTTTAAATGTCCCGCGCCGGGGCCCCCTAGTGGCCGGGGCCCGGGGCAGCAGCCCCTTTGCCCAATGCACAAACGCGGCCCTGCTAAGGATGTATAAGCATGAGGCGCTGACCCTGTGATTCAGTATGCAGTGGTGGAAAATGAACATAATTCCCCAAATGGTGGAAAATCCCTTTAACCCATGCCTAACCCTAGCGCCTGCAGTGGTAAGGTGCTATGAGGTGTGTGTTATGCGCCTGCAGTGCAAATAAGTCCTACAGTGCCACAGTGCAGGGATAAAGTCTAGAGATATAGAAGTGTATAAAGTCTAGAGATATAGAAGTGTATAAAGTAGTGTATACAGTCTAGAGATATAGAAGTGTATACAGTCTAGAGATATATAACTGCCACAGTGCAGGGATAAAGTCTAGAGATATACAGTATAAATGTATTAAGTAATTATTAAGAATCATCACCCGGAGAGAAGAAATACTCTTTTCTGATGGGTGGGATGGCTATTAATTCTGAATAACGGGACACCTATGAAGTAGATCTGGTAAAAAAAAGTTTAATCTCCGTTCCATATCTGTGCTTATAAATGGTTACTATAACAACCATAGTAGTCCATGGTCTATCCATGCTATCGCTGTTATAGAGCCAAAGAAAGTTGTACAACAAACAGAACAAGTCAGCTTCTTTTTAAACAGAACAGCTTGCTTCACTCTAAAAAATGATTCATGAGGTTAGTAGATAAAACTTAAAATGAAGAACATTTTCGACATAAAAAAATTAAGTTTGTACATGTATAGGTGAGTTGGCAACTTATTTTAAGGAGTTTGTCATACTAAAAAAGAAAGAAAGCTGTCTCAACTTATTAATATATTGATTTTCAACACACAGTCTTGCTTTCATCTAACAATAGAAAGTATTAAGTTACTGAAACTTGTAAATCTCGTGACCAAACTTATAAAGCTGATAACACGACTGAACGTTCAGGACCTTCCAGCCCACGCCTGAGAAGTAACAGAAATTATGGCACAGGATCCTGTAGCCTCCATTGAACATCAAAGGTACGTGCAAAGTTGTCTAGCCTACTATTTTTGTGTTTGTTTTAAAAGCAACAGCTATCAAACAATGGCACACAGTGCATCAAAATCTTTGTCACGTGACACTACAAATGAAATTAACGCTACAGCTTGCCCTTTTGCTAATTTGAATATTTGAAAAGATGGATTTTACCTAGCTATCTACAGACAGTAGCTATCGTGTCTTCCAAGCTAGCTGCTGCTTGCACGGTAATTAAACCATTTGAAAAGATGACTTTGGTAGCTGGCGTCTTCAAAGTTACCTGCAGCCTGCCCTTTGATAATTTGGAGTTAGTTAGGTAAATTTAGCTGTCTGGTGTCTTCAAACTTCACCGTGGCAGCTGCATTCAGCACTTAACATTTTAGCATTGCTAGTTCTAACATTGCACGTGTTTGAGGATCATATTTGGTCGTCCTAGTTAAGCCTAACATTGTCACTATTTATGAAGGTTTGTGGGCCATTTGACATTCTTAGCTTAACCTGAACATAGGCCTAATAGGTAGGCCAACATTTATTTATTTTTGAAGTTTGAGAAATCTTCTGTGTCAATCCCTGCAAACCACGTAGATTTTGTTAATTTTGTTGTTTGTCTTGAGGTAAATTTTCTAACATTGTGCCTTTCTTTTATACAGATAAATGACGAATTCAGACGGATCTCTACATTCATTCATTGCACAACTGGACCAGTTGCCATTGCTTTAAAAATAAACAATGCTTTCAGAAAATTTAAATTGCTGTGTGCTTTTATTCAGACAGAAGTGAAGTAAGTTACTATAACTTAAAAAGATCCATGCAAATTGTTACCTTAATTTTTTTAAGTCATTTCAACTCAAATTAGTTTTTTGATATTGTGAGACTTTTATAGTGAGAAGAACTCAATTAGTTTAGCACAATCAACCTGATTTGTCCTCTAAAAGCTTAATTAAGTTGAACCAACTTATTTATATTAATTTGATCATATAATATAATTCAGTTGTTCTAACTATATAAGTCTCACAATATTTACTCAAAAACGGCTTGAGTTGAAATTACTTAAAAAGATCCATGCAAATTGTTACCTCAATTTTTTTAAGTTGAGCCAGTGTATTCTTTTTTAGACTGTTCCTTTGCGTGCTATAAAGGCATAAAGGCATGACTATTGCCTATAGTGTCAACCAGGTGATAAGCGGAGTAACAGCCTTTGGGGTGTCCTGTTAGCGGGATCACGGCCTTTGAGATGTCCTGTTAGCGTGATAACGGCCTTTGAGATGTCCTGTTATATGCTGCACATCGGGGAGTTCTTTGCCTCTTGCCCTCGTCCATTAATTCTGTATAACAGGACACCTCAGCGGCCATTATCCCTTACTTATATAAGTGTATACGTGTATATATAAGAATAAGTGTGCATAAGAATGTGGATGTATGCCTCTGTCTGCAAGTGTGTATGTGTATATGTATATCTGTGTGTTTTTAAGTGTGGGTGTACAGTATGTGAGCATGTCTAACAATGTATAACAATGTATAGGTGTGTGTCTGATAGATAAGCAATAAGGACTGTAGAAGATAAAGAATATACTAATATACTAAAATACAAATTATACTAAATAAAACTTAATCTAAATCAATTCTAAAAAACAGTATCCACATAGTGGGTGATTAATCAATCAGGTGTGCTTGCAATGACTGAAGCAGGGACTGAGCCTGTGGTCCTCTGTGCATAAGGTAAGGTAAGGTGCTCTTTGTGAATGAGTGTCATGGTGATGGTGCAAATGAGTAAGTCAAACAAGTAAGTCAAACAGTGCAAGAATAAAGTCTATATATCTATGTATAAATAACTATTAAGAAAGGTATAAGTGTGATCACAGTTCGGCTGTGGCATGGAGGGAGGGGTTGTGCATATGTGCCAATAAAGCACACAAAAAGTGGCTAGTGGACAGACAGTTCAAGACATGGAGGTGGTGAAGAGGCAGACAGACTATGCGGAGAAGTCTATTTCTCCTCTTCCCTTAAGTGATGCATTGAACAGTTCAATGGCCCTGGGGACAAATGACTTCCTCAGTCTGTCTGTTGTGCAAGGCAGTAAGCGAAGTCTCCAGCTGATTAGGCTCTTCTGCTTAACAATAGTGCTGTGGAGTGGATGACACTCATTGTCCAAGATGTTGATCAGTTTGTTCAGGGTCCTTTTGTCAGATATTGAAGTGATGCACTCCAGTTCAGCTCCCACTACAGAGCCAGCTTTCCTTACCAGCCTGTCAAGTCGCCCCACATCCTTCTTCTTTGTGCTTCCTCCCCAGCATACCACTGCATAGAAAAGGACGCTGGCAACAACAGACTGGTAGAACATCCTGAGGAGCTTACTGCACACATTGAAGGACCGCAGCCTCCTCAGGAATGTCTGTGTGTTTCTCTGTGTGTGTGAGTGTTTAACCAGCACAGCACACAGTAATCAGCACTGCAGGGTCTATAATCAGCACTGTAGGGTCTATAATCAGCACTGTAGGGTCTATACTGATAATCAGCACTGTAGGGTCTATATCTATAATCAGCACTGTAGGGTCTATTATATCGATAATCAGCACTGTAGGGTCTATATCTATAATCAGCACTGCAGGGTCTATAATCAGCACTGTAGGGTCTATAATCAGCACTGTAGGGTCTATACTGATAATCAGCACTGTAGGGTCTATATCTATAATCAGCACTGTAGGGTCTATTATATCGATAATCAGCACTGTAGGGTCTATATCTATAATCAGCACTGTAGGGTCTATAATCAGCACTGCAGGGTCTATATCTATAATCAGCACTGCAGGGTCTATATCTATAATCAGCACTGTAGGGTCTATAATCAGCACTATAATCAGCACTGCAGGGTCTATAATCAGCACTGTAGGGTCTATATCTATAATCAGCACTGTAGGGTCTATAATCAGCACTGTAGGGTCTATATCTATAATCAGCACTGTAGGGTCTATATCTATAATCAGCACTATAGGGTCTATATCTATAAGCAGCACTGTAGGGTCTATAATCAGCACTGCAGGGTCTATAATCAGCACTGTAGGATCTATATCTATAATCAGCACTGCAGGATCTATATCTATAATCAGCACTGTAGGGTCTATAATCAGCACTGTAGGATCTATATCTATAACCAGCACTGCAGGGTCTATAATCAGCACTGTAGGATCTATATCTATAATCAGCACTGTAGGGTCTATATCTATAATCAGCACTGTAGGGTCTATAATCAGCACTGTAGGATCTATATCTATAATCAGCACTGTAGGGTCTATAATCAGCACTGTAGGGTCTATATCTATAATCAGCACTGTAGGGTCTATAATCAGCACTGTAGGGTCTATAATCAGCACTGTAGGGTCAATATCTATAATCAGCACTGCAGGGTCTATATCTATAATCAGCACTGCAGGGTCTATATCTATAACCAGCACTGCAGGGTCTATAATCAGCACTGTAGGATCTATATCTATAATCAGCACTGTAGGGTCTATATCTATAATCAGCACTGCAGGGTCTATATCTATAACCAGCACTGCAGGGTCTATAATCAGCACTGTAGGATCTATATCTATAATCAGCACTGTAGGGTCTATATCTATAATCAGCACTGTAGGGTCTATAATCAGCACTGTAGGGTCTATATCTATAATCAGCACTGTAGGGTCTATAATCAGCACTGTAGGGTCTATATCTATAATCAGCACTGTAAGGGTCTATATCTATAATCAGCACTGTAGGGTCTATAATCAGCACTGTAGGATCTATATCTATAATCGGCACTGTAGGATCTATATCTATAATCAGCACTGTAGGGTCTATAATCAGCACTGTAGGATCTATATCTATAATCAGCACTGCAGGGTCTATAATCAGCACTGTAGGATCTATATCTATAATCAGCACTGTAGGGTCTATATCTATAATCAGCACTGTAGGGTCTATAATCAGCACTGTAGGGTCTATAATCAGCACTGTAGGATCTATATCTATAATCAGCACTGTAGGGTCTATAATCAGCACTGTAGGGTCTATATCTATAATCAGCACTGTAGGGTCTATAATCAGCACTGCAGGGTCTATATCTATAATCAGCACTATAATCAGCACTGCAGGGTCTATAATCAGCACTGTAGGGTCTATAATCAGCACTGTAGGGTCTATATCTATAATCAGCACTGTAGGGTGTATAATCAGCACTGTAGGGTCTATAATCAGCACTGCAGGGTCTATAATCAGCACTATAATCAGCACTGTAGGATCTATAATCAGCACTGCAGGGTCTATAATCAGCACTATAATCAGCACTGTAGGGTCTATAATCAGCACTGCAGGGTCTATAATCAGCACTGCAGGGTCTATAATCAGCACTATAATCAGCACTGTAGGATCTATAATCAGCACTGTAGGATCTATAATCAGCACTGTAGGGTCTATAATCAGCACTGCAGGGTCTATAATCAGCACTATAATCAGCACTGTAGGGTCTATAATCAGCACTGCAGGGTCTATAATCAGCACTATAATCAGCACTGTAGGATCTATAATCAGCACTGTAGGATCTATAATCAGCACTGCAGGGTCTTTAATCAGCACTGCAGGGTCTATATCTATAACCAGCACTGTAGGGTCTATATCTATAATCAGCACTGCAGGGTCTATAATCAGCACTGTAGGATCTATATCTATAATCAGCACTGTAGGGTCTATAATCAGCACTGTAGGGTCTATATCTATAACCAGCACTGCAGGGTCTATAATCAGCACTGTAGGGTCTATATCTATAATCAGCACTGTAGGGTCTATATCTATAATCAGCACTGCAGGGTCTATAATCAGCACTATAATCAGCACTGTAGGATCTATAATCAGCACTGCAGGGTCTATATCTATAATCAGCACTGTAGGGTCTATAATCAGCACTGTAGGGTCTATATCTATAATCAGCACTGTAGGGTCTATAATCAGCACTGCAGGGTCTATAATCAGCACTGCAGGGTCTATAATCAGCACTATAATCAGCACTGCAGGGTCTATAATCAGCACTGCAGGGTCTATATCTATAATCAGCACTGTAGGGTCTATAATCAGCACTGCAGGGTCTATATCTATAATCAGCACTGTAGGGTCTATAATCAGCACTGTAGGATCTATATCTATAATCAGCACTGCAGGGTCTATATCTATAATCAGCACTGTAGGGTCTATAATCAGCACTGTAGGATCTATATCTATAATCAGCACTGTAGGGTCTATAATCAGCACTGCAGAGTCTATAATCAGCACTGCAGGGTCTATAATCAGCACTATAATCAGCACTGCAGGGTCTATAATCAGCACTGCAGGGTCTATATCTATAATCAGCACTGTAGGGTCTATAATCAGCACTGCAGGGTCTATATCTATAATCAGCACTGTAGGGTCTATAATCAGCACTGTAGGATCTATATCTATAATCAGCACTGCAGGGTCTATATCTATAATCAGCACTGTAGGGTCTATAATCAGCACTGTAGGATCTATATCTATAACCAGCACTGCAGGGTCTATAATCAGCACTGTAGGGTCTATATCTATAATCAGCACTGTAGGGTCTATATCTATAATCAGCACTGTAGGGTCTATAATCAGCACTGTAGGGTCTTTAATCAGCACTGTAGGATCTATATCTATAATCAGCACTGCAGGGTCTATATCTATAATCAGCACTGTAGGGTCTATAATCAGCACTGTAGGATCTATATCTATAACCAGCACTGCAGGGTCTATAATCAGCACTGTAGGATCTATATCTATAATCAGCATATCTATAATCAGCACTGTAGGGTCTATATCTATAATCAGCACTGCAGGGTCTATATCTATAATCAGCACTGTAGGGTCTATAATCAGCACTGTAGGGTCTATATCTATAATCAGCACTGCAGGGTCTATATCTATAATCAGCACTGTAAGGTCTATAATCAGCACTGTAGGGTCTATATCTATAATCAGCACTGTAGGGTCTATATCTATAATCAGCACTGTAGGGTCTATAATCAGCACTGTAGGATCTATATCTATAATCAGCACTGCAGGGTCTATAATCAGCACTGCAGGGTCTATATCTATAATTAGCACTGTAGGGTCTATAATCAACACTGTAGGGTCTATATCTATAATTAGCACTGTAGGGTCTATAATCAGCACTGTAGGGTCTATATCTATAATCAGCACTGTAGGATCTATAATCAGCACTGTAGGGTCTATATCTATAATCAGCACTGTAGGGTCTATATCTATAATCAGCACTGTAGGGTCTATAATCAGCACTGTAGGGTCTATAATCAGCACTGTACGTGTGTAATGTTTGGGAGTCTCACACGCACAGAAAAAAGATTGGAGGATGAAAAAAGAGGCAATCAGCTTACACATATGGAGACGGCGAGTGTTCAGTGTTGTGTGTGTGTGTGTGAGTGACTGGAGGCTGACAGAGGAGCAGAGAGTGACTAGTGAAAGTTAGCTCCATCTCAATCAGCCTACACATATGGAGACAATTTGACAGCAATTTGAATTCTTAAGTGTTCAGCTTCTGCCTTCAGTGTTCTGTGTGTGTGTGTGCATGTGCAAGAGAGAGAGAGAGAAGGTGGTGTGTGTATGTGAGAGAGACAGGGTGGTTTGTGTGTGTGTGTGTGTGTGTGTAAGAGAGAGAGAGAGAGGGTGGTGTGTGTATGTGTGAGAGAGACAGGGTGGTTTGTGTGTGTGTGTGTGTGTAAGAGAGAGAGAGAGAGGGTGGTGTGTGTATGTGTGAGAGAGACAGGGTGGTTTGTGTGTGTGTGTGTGTGTGTGTGTAAGAAAGAAAGAGAGAGTGGTGTGTGTGTGTGTCTGGAGGCTGACGGATGAGCACTAAGGGTTTGGACACAGAGACTTATCTGCTCGGAGAGCTGAATCCTCACCACAGCTTAGCAATTAAAGGCTGCAGATAACCCCAAAGGCTGATGGGTAACCCCAAGTCTGCAGAATTACTCTACTTCCTGCAGCATCCTCAGATAACAGCAAACATTTCAAAGAGTTTCCTGTTCTACTTCAGGTGTCAGTTCTCCTGTGTGCAGACACACACACACACTCAGTCACACACACACACACCTTGAAGAGAGCGCAGTGCCGAGATAACCTCGGGCCGCTCTTTTGGTGTGTGAACTTTGACCCTCATTACAGTCAATAGTACAGACGCGCGCACACAGACACAGGCCGTCCGGTCAAGAGTACAGACACGCACACACACACACACACACAAGCCGTCCGGTCGAGAGTGAGCTCGTTAAGATACGGCCACACACACACACACACAGGCCGTCCGGTCGAGAGTGAGCTCATTAAGATACGGCCACACACACACAGGCCGTCCGGTCGAGAGTGAGCTCATTAAGATACGGCCACACACACACACACACACAGGCCGTCCGGTCGAGAGTGAACTCATTAAGATACGGCCACACACACACACACACACAAGCCGTCCGGTCGAGAGTGAACTCATTAAGATACGGCCACACACACACACACACAGGCCGTCCGGTCGAGAGTGAGCTCATTAAGATACGGCCACACACACACACACACACAGGCCGTCCGGTCGAGAGTGAGCTCATTAAGATATGGCCACACACACACACACACACAGGCCGTCCGGTCGAGAGTGAGCTCGTTAAGATATGGCCACACACACACACAGGCCGTCCGGTCGAGAGTGAGCTCGTTAAGATACGGCCACACACAGGCCGGAGCACACCGGGGTCAGGGGTCATGCTGACATCACACACCTACAGGGGGCTGCTCTGAGTGTGTGGGCATGTGTGTATCGAGTGGGGATGTGTGTGTTCCTCTGTGTGTGTGTGTGTGTGTGAGGCAGAGAGAGATTTGTGAAGGACAATTCACTTTACTTCTTCTCTCTTGGTTGTTCACACATTAAGATTTCACACTTTTCTGCCTGTAAAGAATGTGTGTGTGTGTGTGTGTGCGTGATACAGAAGTTCACACTCTGTCGTTTCTAATTTTCTCCCGCCGATCACCCTCACGCAGATGTGTGTGTGTGTAGAGGTGTGTGTTAGTGTAGAGGTGTGTGTCTACAGTATTTCTGGTCTTGCATCACATATGGGAGATGTGAATCTAAACTTCCAGTCCAGAGTTGAAGTGCTTCTTTTGCCTTTATTCTTTTTTTGTGATCAATTTTTTATTGTATTTTGCTTCATACAACAAACACATAAACAAACTGAAATACATCTAAGAGAACAAATAAGACAACACACATCAAATAAAACAACATACAGCATTCAACCACATTCACTCCCCCCATTCCCAGGTCTTGCTCCACCCGCCCCCGCCCAAAAAGAAAGAGATTCGGTTATCTGATACAGCTCAACAAAGTTGACAAAATTAGTTTGCCAAATTAAGATAAAAGATGAAAAAGCAAGAGTAAGCAGAAAGGGGACATAAGACCATGACTACTATCCCAACATAATGTCGATAAAGGAAGACCATAAATGAATGTTTTTAACCTGAGCACCATGCATAATGGCCACTGATTTCTCCAGCCTAGCCAGATCTATAACTGTATTTACCCAGTGTTGATAAGACAGATCATGAGGTGCTTTCCATCTCTGAGCTATAAGCTTCTTGGCAGCAGTTAGGCCTACCAGGAACCAGCGTTGGTGCATCAAAGACAGGTCTAGACCAGTAAAATCACTAAGCAATAAGATAGTTGGGGAACAAGGGATGGTACATTCAAGTACTATGGACATCTTATTGGAGACCATACTCCAAAAATCTCTCACACCAGGGCAGTCCCAGACCATATGAACAAAAGTTCCTGTTGTACCTGAAGAACATAGCTGGCAGTTGGGAGATAGGTTTAATTTCATTAAAAATAATTTACGGGGAGT
Source organism: Alosa pseudoharengus (assembly GCF_046254945.1). Classification (NCBI taxonomy): domain Eukaryota; kingdom Metazoa; phylum Chordata; class Actinopteri; order Clupeiformes; family Clupeidae; genus Alosa; species Alosa pseudoharengus. Next base: position 41,611,406 of record NW_027468837.1, read on the forward strand.
GCAGTAGAGTCTGTGTATGAAATTATAATGAATCATCTGATGGTTGGGATTACGGGAAGATAGGACTATCCTTGACCAGACTGTAGACCAATTAATTGTGTTAGGTGCAATTGAGAGATCTTGGCTCCAGTGACTATCAACCTGCAGCGGTTTTTCTGCATGTTTGGTGATGTATGTGTAAAGAGAGGAGACCAAGCCTCGGGTAGATGCAATACCACAAATTCTATGAATCGGATGAGGTTCCAAATGTTCTCCCCAAGGGACTCCATATGCCCGTAAGACACTGCGGAGTTGCAGGTAGAAGAAAAAAGAGGTACCAGGTAAGTTGTAATGTGACTTCAGGTCTTGAAAAAATCTGAGTACATTACCTGATGTAATGTCGGAAAGGGTATTGATCCCTTTATCGCTCCACTGATGGAAGGAAATCGGATGACCACCCAAGCGAAGGGCATAATTATTAAATAAAGGAAGGTGAGGATGGAATTTTGAAAGATTTTCAGATTGTGGTTCCATGTTTCTCCATATGGAAAGAAGATGTGAGATTAATGAACCAAATTTGGATTTACAGGTTTTAAGAGGGATGTTAGAGTAGATTAAATCCTGAAGCCTATGTGGTCTTACTAGGTTTTCTTCTAAAGATCGCCAAGCTACTTGTGCATGCAGGTTTAACCAGGTATGAAGAGGACGAAGTGTTAAGGACCAGAAATAAAACTGGAAGTTTGGGAACCCAAGACCTCCCGATAGTTTTAGCCTCTGCAAAGTGGACATTTTGATCCGTGGGCGTTTCCCTTTCCAGACATACCTAGACACTAATTTATGAAGTTTCTCCCAATGTCCAGCAGGGGGTGCTAAGGGCAACATTGAACTACAGAAATGAACCCGTGGTAAGATGTTCATCTTGATAATGGCAGCTCTTGCTCGAAATGAATTGGGAATGGATGACCAGCGCTCCAAATCAGATTCCACCTGCCTGAGAGTCCAGTTGAAATGAAAAGAGACGGTTGATTGAATCGAGGGAAAAATGGATAAGCCTAGGTATTTAAAATGATCCACCACTGGAATATCGCTTGGTAAAGAAGCTTGCCTCATAGTATCGTTGAGAGGAAGGAGAGCCGACTTGGACCAATTTATTTTGTACCCCGATATACTCCCGAATATATTAAATATGGACAAAATATGTGGAGTGGAATTAATTGCATCACCAAGATATAGTAAAATGTCATCACAATAAAGAGAGATGAAATGATCCGTTCCATGAACTGTAATAGGAGTGTGGGTTGACTGACACACCGTCTGGGCCAAGGGTTCCAGAGATAGAATGAACAAAAGTGGAGAAAGAACGCAGCCTTGTCTGGAGCTGCGGCCCACAGGAAATAACGACGAACAAATATTGCCCGTCATTACCATGGCAGAAGGAGAAGCATAAAGTGTTGATGAAATTCGTACCAAACCCCTTATGGTGAAGAACAGCCCATAAGTAATGCCATTCAAGGCGATCAAAAGCTTTCTCCGCATCCAGAGATAACACAGCACAAGGAGTTTGAACCTCAGCAGAAGCTTCTACTATATGCAGTAGTCTGCGAACATTGTCTGAAGATAGGCGAGATTTTACAAAACCAGTTTGGTCAGGGTGGATGAGCTTATTCATAAGGGGCTCAAGCCTTAATGCGAGCACTTTAGCGAAGAGCTTTATGTCCGCATTCAAAAGAGATAAAGGACGATAGTTTGCACATTCATTTGGGTCTTTTCCTTTTTTATGAAGTAAAGTAATCGTAGCGGTGTTCACATCTCTTGAAAAAGAGCCAATTGAAATGGCATGGTTGAAAATTGCAAATACAGTTCAGGAGGAATTCCGTCAAACCCAGGCGATTTCCCTTTGTTAAGGCTACGGATAGCCATTTCCAATTCGGTTATTGTAAAAGGTTTATCTAGGGATGCTGCCTCATGGGGCAATAATTTTGTAAGCTTTAAATCCTTAAAAAATGTGTCAAGTTTAGAGGAGTCATATGGAACCTCAGAACTGTACAAGTTGGAATAAAAAGAACGGAAGGTGAAGTTAATCAATTTGGGGTCCGTAACCAGAACTCCTTCTGATGTTTTAATGGCAGGTATATGCGCGAAGTTTTCACTGGCACGCAGGCTTATGGCAAGTGAGCGGCTGGGGCGGGCTCCCTCAAAGTAATGGTTTTGACGTGTGCGGTGGATAAGAAATTCAGCACGCTGTCGGAATAATGAATTCAACTCGTCTTTTATTTTTTTACGTTGGGTGATTGAATCTGGGGAAACGTTGTTGTGCATGGCACATTCCAATTGCCCAAGCTCGCGTTCTAATTCAAGAACCCTGCATTGACGAGTCTTGTTTAAGTTGGACGCAAACGATACACAATTACTTCTAATATAACCTTTCACGGAATCCCATAGAATGCGAGTGTCCTCGACTGAATGCTCGTTAAATTATATGAATTCTGTTAGGCCAGATTCAAGTTGATTCACAAAGCTCTCATCGCGCAATAAAGAGGTGTTAAGACGCCAGCGTGGAGCACGGTCATGCGATACAGAAAGGTTAGCTTTACAAATGACAGCCTTATGGTCTGAAAAGGCCAGGGACAGCATGTCCGTACTTACCTTTTCAAAGAGATCCTTGGATGTAAAAATGAAGTCTATTCTAGAAAATGATTGATGTCTTGCCGAAAAGAACGAGAAGTCTTGTCGATTATGATTGGTAGCACGCCATATATCAATTACCGAAAAATCCTGAGCCCATTTTCTTAATGCACGCTGATCTCTGATCACTGCCCTCAACTACAGCCGTCCTGTCTATGGAGTGGTCCCAGACTGCGTTAAAGTCTGCTCCAATAATTAACCGGTAATCTGCCAGATCATGCATGGTGTTAGACAATCGCGCATAGAACTCAGAATCAAAACTGTTATGGGCGTAAAAAGACAAGAAGGCAATTTTCTTATTTTCTATAATGGTTTTCATAAAAGTGATTCTACCATCTAAGTCACTACCCACACCTAAGTTGGTGAACTGAAAGTTGCGGCGGACAACAATTAATACTCCTTTAGTTTTATTAAGGGCGGAAGAGTTTGCCTTTACACAGTAATTTTTATTCTGCAGTTTATGGACATCCTTCTGAAGCAGGTGGGATTCGCTGACCATGGCAATGTCCACTCCCTCCCTTCTAAGTACCTCCAGAAAACGTATGCGTTTAAAGGGCAAATACAGGCCACGCGCATTAAAAGAAAATACTGTAAGTTTAGTCATTCATATCATGGTACCAAAGATAAACTAGATGTACCGCAGAGCGGTACAAAATATGACCGCCGCCCAGTCCAGCATATTTTTTCCACAAAAAGAAATCACGCTGAAAGGCCTATATGATTCTAACTGTCTCACTAAATTGCATTATCCACACTCAATTCTTGGTATCTGCTAGACAACAAGTACCAAAACATGATTAGTTCATAGATTTCACATGTAAAATTAATTTTATACAACCCCACCTCCATCTTGCCTGTTCATAATTCTGAGAAATTCTTGATTGTTTGTGTTATGTTTATGTTATGTGTGTGGGTGTGTGTGTGTGTGTGTGAGTGTGTGTGTGTGTGTGTGTGTGTGTGTGTGTGCCTGTGTATGTGCCTGTGCATGCAAGCGTACATATGTCTACTGTGTGAGTATGTGTCATACGTATGATTACTGTGAATGTATGTGTGTGTGTGTGTGTGTGTGTATCTGTTTGTGCACATGTGTGCACATAAAATGGGTTAACATGACCCCTGGAGGCAAACATACGGAAAAAAATGGTCATCCTAGGCCCTACAGTTCTCAAGATATTCACAGAGAACTGTGTCTGCCCTACCCTCCTTTCGGGGGGTCCAGTCCAGCGGGGGGGCCACAGATCAAAACGAAAAACGATGGTTCCATGCTATCCATGTGGGGTTACATGCCCACCAAGTTTCGTGTACCCCGGTCTTTCAGTGTCCCGGGAATCATTGACGGAAATTTGGGCATGCGAAAAAAAAAAAAAAAAAAAAGCGCAAGATCCGTCCCCCCCCCCCAACAAACACATGCACACACACACACCAACGTAGCACACAGACACACCAGACGACCCCACACGCACAAACACCCCCAGCCAGAAACGTAGCCACACACACACACACACGACACACCTCCCGCACAGCAGCAAGCGAACCCCCCCCCCACACACACACACACATGCACACAACAAACTGAACAAAACAATACCAAAAACAGTACAGTACACTTTTGCCTTTATTCTGATAGGACAGTGAAGATTGTACCTTTATTCTAATAGGACAGTGAAGATTGTACCTTTATTCTGATAGGACAGTGAAGATTGTACCTTTATTCTAATAGGACAGTGAAGATTGTACCTTTATTCTGATAGGACAGTGAAGAGTGACAGGCGGGTGGGAGAGAGATGGGGTGGGACCGGGAAGTGACCGCAGGTCAGACTCATACTCGGGTTCCTGTGGGGGCCTGGACCCGAATGTGGTACGAACGGTGTGTGTGTGTGTGTGTCTGCTTATGTATGTGTGTGTGTGTGTGTGTGATTATGTATGTGTGTGTGTGTGTGTGTCTGTTTGAGTATGAGTGTGTGTGTGTGTTTGACAGAGGGAGTCCTCTGTGATACGGTTCTGCTGGGGACTGAGGATCAGTGCTGAATAATTAATACACCCCCTTAAAAAGACCAGGTGTGGCCATGAATACCAATCCCCCCCCCACACCTCTCACACACACACACACACAGCTCTCTCACACATACACACACACACACACAGCTCTCTCACACATACACATACACACACACAGCTCTCTCACACACACACACACACACACACACAGCTCTCTCTCACACACACACACACACCTCTCACACACACACACACACAGCTCTCCCCTTTCCCTGTCCAGTATAACATATATATGTATAACATTTATAAATACCCTGCCCTCATCCTCATCAACCTGCAGGAACACATGTCCAACTGCACACACACACATTACACACACACACTACACACACACATTACACACACACTGTGGCAAGAGCCTCTGCCTGATAGTCCAGTCGTGTGATGATAGCGTGTGTGAGTGTGTATAGCCTGCAGAGGGAGTGAGAGTGTGTGTGTACAAGAGTGTGTGTGTGTGTGTGTGTGTGTAGCCTGCAGAGGGAGTGAGAGCGTGTGTGTGTGTGTGTAGCCTGCAGAGGGAGTGAGAGCGTGTGTGTGTGTGTGTAGCCTGCAGAGGGAGTGGGAGTGTGTGTGTACAAGAGTGTGTGTGTGTGTGTGTAGCCTGCAGAGGGAGTGGGAGTGTGTGTGTACAAGAGTGTGTGTGTGTGTGTGTGTGTGTGTGTAGCCAGCAGAGGGAGTGAGAGGGGAGAGCTGGCGTAGAGAAATCTCAGAGGGAAAGAGAGGCCGTGGGAAAGTCCAATACTGCAGCTCCACACACACACAAAGACACCACATACACACCACACAGACACCACATACACACACACACACAGACACCACATACACACACACCATACACACACACCACACGCACACACACATACTCACAATCACACACAAACACACTGACAGTCAGATATAGTATGTATCAGAGGTGGGAGTAAGTCACACATGTGCAAGTCACAAGCAAGTCTCAAGTTTTAACCTTCAAGTCTCAAGCAAGTCCAAGTCATTTTTTGTGACAGTCAAGCAAGTCAAGTCAAGTCATAGCTTGGATCAAGCAAGTCAAGTCAAGTCATAGCCAAATCATTGACATTCATGATGATTTACCCATGTTTTAATTTTAAAATAAGCTACAATAGGCTAGTTATGAACTGCTATGAAATGAGTTATATTTGTAACAAACAAATAGACATTGCATTCATTCAAGCCACATAGCCTACATCTGAACGGTTTATAGAATAAGATGAAATGTATACGAATAAAAATAAATGTATTTCAAGTAGACCTATTATAAAATAGCCTATTATTGTTTCAATATGTCTCAAATATTAGGTAGCCTAAGCTACATCAAATCATGAAAATATATTCAAACAATTCAAGTTACACCTGTCCTGACCTGTCACATCTCAAGGGAACCAATAATGTTGAAAAAGTGATCTAATCAATCAATCAAACGCTGCCGCCGACATCACTGCCAAACTTTGACAAGCGCGACAGGAGAGTTTAGGACCGTCAATGCTATATCATATTATACATAAACCTAACATGTGAAATAAGCTACTTTTCTATGCTGATTGCTGGCAGTTAGCTAGGCCTAGGCTACTTACTGTTGTTAGCCTACTACTAGGCTGTAACGTATGGAACAGGGACGTGTTTAAGAGGGAGGGAGAAAGAGAGGCGCTTACTTTTACATTGGCAACATTTTCGCTGTATATCAAGATTAAACTTAGACAAGAAAATGTTTCACTTTGCCATTTCACACGTTTTAACCTAATATGGCGTTCACTAAAAAGCATAATAGATTCAAAGCCAACTCTTAACATGCCTCAGATTTGAGGTTTCTAACACGACTAGAATAAGAAGGAAGAACACATAGGCTACTACTGGCCAATCCTCTCCAATTGTGTAGAATTGGACTCTGGGCGTTTGGGAACAGCTGAGGGAGGAGGCTACTTGAAACTGCGAGTTTCGGTCGGTGTGAGCGAGCGGACTTTCAGTTGACAGAAATTAACACCCTTTTGACCAATCTAAGCTGTGCTAACGTCAGAGGGCGGTCTACGCTGATTCATCATTAGTGAGACGTGAGGCCAGCTGCATGCGATTCCTGTCAGCATAACAATAGAGGCTGTTGCTGAAGCGTCAGCATAACAATAGAGGCTGTTGCTGAAGCGTCGGCATAACAATAGAGGCTGTTGCTGAAGCGTCGGCGTAACAATAGAGGCTGTTGCTGAAGCGTCAGCGTAACAATAGAGGCTGTTGCTGAAGCGTCGGCATAACAATAGAGGCTGTTGCTGAAGCGTCGGCATAACAATAGAGGCTGTTGCCGAAGCTTCAGCAGAAGCGTCAGCCCTCGTTTCAGCCGTACTCGTGTAAGACGGACGCGGTCAAGACGAGCAAGTTTACCTGTGCAAGTTCACAGGCGCCGACAAAGGCAAAAATGTGCCATTCTTATGTGGTCATATTGACATAGCTACATGGATGAAGGCACACCACCTCCAGCTGAACCTCTCAAAGACTGAACTGCTGGTCCTCCCAGCTAAACCTACTATACACCACGACATCAACATCAAATTTGACTCCCTGTCTGTTTCACCCACCAAGAATGCAAGAAATCTAGGTGTTGTTCTCGACAACCAACTAAACTTCTCAGATCATGTTGCCTCAGTCGCCCGGTCATGCCGTTTCGCACTCTACAACATACGGAAAATCAGGACTTACTTGACTCAAGATGCTACCCAACTTCTGGTTCAGGGAATAGTCATCTCACGACTCGACTACTGCAACGCCCTCCTGACAGGTCTCCCAGCCTGCGCAGTGAAACCACTTCAGATGATCCAGAACGCGGCGGTGCGCCTGGTCTACAACAAACCCAAAAGGGCACATGTTACCCCGCTGCTCATCCAGCTACACTGGCTACTATGGCGGCCCGCATCAAATTCAAGGCTCTAACGCTTGCCTACAAAGTAGTCTCCGGTTCTGCTCCCACCTACCTGAATGCCCTCATACAGACATACGCTACCTCCAGACCGCTGCGCTCCTCAGACGAACGACGTCTAGCTCTACCTCCGGTACGCTCAGGCCAATCCAAACTTTTTTCATCTGTTGTTCCTCGTTGGTGGAACACACTGCCAGTTCCTACAAGGGCAGGGACATCCCTCTCCATTTTCAAAAAAACTCCTGGAGACCCAGCTCTTTAGAGAACATCTCCTCTCATAGCACCACTTACAACAAGTCTTGCTGATCCTAGCACTCACCAGCCGTCTTAAACTGACACGTAACTGTTAAAAACATCACTCACTGATGCACTTATTCTTACTGTACTCTACCATTTTTTTTAAATTGTCCTAAAATTGTTGAGAATTGCTTTAAAACTTAAACTGTTTACCATGTTGTAAATCGCTTTGGCTAAAATGTGTCAGCCAAATGTAATGTAATGTAATGTAATGACTAACTTCGGATGAAAATAAACGTGGTGGTGGTTATGTCGCTATTTTGCACACTTGCAGACTGCTGTTCATTTTACCTTTTGGCTTGTCAGATACATCATCTGTGAAGCCAAACATTATTATGTTTTGGTATAAACGTAGAGCCTTCCGTATTTGCGGGTTAGCCTACCTCAGTCTGTCTCATTTGATCTGGCACTTGCTGTTGGTCTGTCGCGTCGCATCAATTGGTACAATGACAGGTTCGCTCGCTTGACGCATGCAACAGCACCTAAGCAGATTTTCTAAAATCGTAAAGTTAACTCCTTAATATCTATGGAAAAAAAGTCAAGTCATTTCAAGTAATTTGTCTCAAGTCTAAGTCAAGTCTCAAGTCATGAATAGCAAGTCGAGTCTTTCATACATGTTGATCAAGCAAGTCTCAAGTCTTAAAAAATGTGACTCGAGTCCCCCATGTCTGGTATGTATATAGAGACGTGCAGATCTTGTGTTCTCATGGTGTATTTTTGTGCCCTCTTGCTTGACTTTTGTCTGGTGTGTGTCTAGGCTGGAGCACTGCATGTTAGTGTGTGGATGCAGTGGGGGTTATTGCTACATCTTATATGGCAGAGCAGCATGTTGTTGTATACAGTGGGTACTAGTTAAAAATGGACACTTCACTCACGAAAAATGTGATTCACGCAGCTATGTGAAATGTAAGTACAACTGCAGCCGCTTGGGGACAGCATAAGTCCGCTGTGGCGTTCCGCGGTCGAACCGGACGGAGCGTTCGACAGCAAGGGCTGTGATTGGCCGAGTTTTCAGTGTGTTGTTCGTCTGTGTTTTTAGCAGCCCCTGCAACATGCTAGTCCACTGTAGCCTATAAGCTTTGTACATAATGTCAAAAATAGTTTTGGATTCAGTGGCAGGATTTCTTGATTGTACAGTGCCTGTCTCTCAGTAATGTTTTAAAATGAGAGCTTCGTCAGCTGGCAGTAGGCTGCTTTGTCGGCAGTCATGAGAAGTTTGCTTGCTTTGCTGGGTATATGCAGGAATCATAGAGTTGAATTTACTACTTTTTACTACCTACTACCTTTTTTACTACCTCCACAATATTTTTTACTACCAACACGACATCAAGCAGCAGCCCTTTTTTTTTGGGGGGGGGGGGGGGGTATGCAAAGCACCACTTACTACTTGCTATAAGGTATAAATCATAAATATTAGGTACACTAATAATTGCATTGCATGTAAATGCAATGGACTATTATCGCTGTTCTTCTTATTATTCTTCTTCCGACCAAATTCAACGTTTAATGCGACTGAAACCGCTGAACCGTCTGACCTCATTCAAAGACTCCTACAAAGCTCTTGTAACGGACAATCGTAGAATGTATTTTTCATATTTGTGAACTTTATACTTTTTGAGATATTTACGACAAAAGAGCAATAAAATCCCATAGACTTAACATTGACCGCCGTGGCGGCAACTTTTAGCATTATGACGTGACCCACACCTGAAAGCAATCGACAGCTGGTCCGCTGCAATCTTTCTATCACTGGAGCTGTGAATCTTCTGAACGTTTTGACCTGCCGTGATACTTTACTTGCTCGTAAAACTCTCCTCCAGAGGCACATTTCTCTAACTACAGACAAGGTAAGTGGTCCGATTGTTGGTATTTGACTAATTTATGTCGTCAAATATTATGTTATGTAGCATTCTACTATAGGCCTAGGCTATGTATGAAATTATAGGTCACAAGTAGCCAAACTCGGTAGTTTTAACGTTAGCACTTATCCTATCCGTTGATATTTATTATGTAAGGAAAGTTATGAAACCCACCTAATCAATGTTAATAAGTCGTCACTAACTAACGACATTCAAACCTAACGTCGCTCCCAGCTGAGCACTGACGTTAACGTTACATTTGCTCACTAACCAGTAGCGTTTTAACTAGCGTTATACTATCTGGCTCTTGATAACCTGTGGAAAGGGACCTGATGAAAACCTTACTGTTTGGAAACGGACCATATGACCAAAGTATTGTTAAAACACACTACAGAAGTTGAGGTATAACGTTTGTTCTGTCAACATAGCTACAGAGTAGGCCTATGTGTACTTGGCCTAGGCTACTCATTTCTGCATTATTCTGGCCTATAAATTAAAACTTCCCAGTTGTTGTAGGCTACATCCTAAAGTAGGCCTACATCGTAATCTGTAGAAAAAATGTGGATAACAGACCTAGCAAGCTGTAAGATATAGTGTTGGTTATCAAGATGCTTAATATCAGAATGGTCCATCCTTAAGATTCAGTTTATGATTCAACAGCAACAACACCCTTTGCCTACAAAGTGTTCTAAGCTGTTTACTTTAAACTGTTTGACTGTCAACTATCTGAACAGAAATTAATAAAACACACAATGTTGCTTTGTTTGCAGTGAAATACTATAGGCTAGTATATTTAATAGGCTAGTGAAATACTATAGGCTAGTATATTTAACTACCATTACAGATTTATGGTGCAACAACCTCACTTAAATATCTAAGTTGTATTGAACAATTGTACACATTCCATGTTTTTGGTATAACTCTAACTTGTTTGCTTTTGTCTTTCAGGGACCAGACCAGACCAGTGTGGTGATGACCGTGTATTACATTATGTGTGTGCCTGTCTGTGTGCACATCCTGCCAACCATACATCGCTGACATTAACACTAACATTAATTCCTAAAAAACATGTGACCATATCTCAACATATCTGCACATACCTTTGAACTATAGACGTAGATCTGAGATCTACACTGAGACATTCTGAGTATTATATTGTTGCAGGAGGACTATGCTGACAACTATATGAAGCATGCATACATTTGAATCATGTGCTGTGACATCTGTGAAACTTAGCTGTGGTGTTAGACCTCTGTTTTTAGACCTGAGCTGTGCTGTCTGAAAATTAAGATTCTAACCTAAGTTCTGTCTAAAACTGATTATCTGAAGGGCTGAATCTTGTTCTTCAGTCTATATCACCATCAAAAGTGACCTATTTATTACAATTAACTGAGACCTCTAGCTCTTCAGAATTACCACTGATAAATAGATCTGTCTTAGGATAATATGATTGGCATTATCAATTTCTGTATATATATACACACACACAACTGTGATTTTTTTTTAACTTCAAGCTTACATTGGTTGTTAAGTGTTCATTAGTGTATTCTGAGTATCATTCTGCTGTATTAAAACAAAGAATGTTGATCAATATTGAATGAACAATTTATTTTTACTGACTGTCATATAGCCTACTCTAAGCTAACATCTAATCAAGGAAGTGGTTTTCAAGAATACTGGACACGTCTATGTAATCTGAATAATCATACTGTAAGTAATTTAATGTTATACACAGCAGCTTTTTTGCATTTACATGCAATGGTAATTCCCTGCAATTGCATTTTCTAGTTTCTAATTGTGATCATTAAGTATGGTCATTGTCAATGACAATGTTTTTTTGTAGTGTCGAGTTAAGTTTCAGTTGTCTTTACCTTAACCCTAGCCCTTGAGTTATCCTAACCAGCCCTTAGCCCTAATAAGGTGAATGATAACCTTGGCACAAATGACGCTAAAACACCAAACATGTGTGGTGAAAAATTAACAAACACCACCGACTACCCCCCCCCCCCCCCAAAAAAAAACCAACAACTCCAGTCTAAGGATGGGCCCAGAAATCTATTTATATGGATATATAAAGCCATTATTATTGGTATGGTATTGTTGTTGCACATTTGACACTAAAGCAGTCCGTGAAAACATGCACATCAGTGGACTGCTTAACTAATGCAAAAGTGAAAACTATGCATTACTCAGCATGGATGCATGATGCTTGCATGATAAATACTTCCCAAAACAACAGTTAGGTAGGTGGTAAGGATGCCATTTAGGAGTGTAAATCAAGTTTAATCACAATTTGATACAATATAGATTCTTTAAGCCAATGATTTGATTCTTTTCAATACTTCAAAATGTGTAGCAATGCGATTCGATGCGTTACTGGGGTGTGTTGTCGATAGGAAATGATAGATTTTGGTTAGTTTTCATGGATTCAAATGCCAATATTATAGGCTAAATTATAGGCCAAATACTGAACATTGACTGTGGAATCAAGTAGGTTACAGAGTTTCTTTTCCCCCCTAAACCCTCCTGTCACTAGCTAGATGCTTTCAAATTTAACATGGTTTTAAACTCATATGTTGCAGTTTTCTGTCACTGCAATAAAACTAGCCTATTTGGAATATTTTGTAGGCCTGCTGTTCCTTTTATGAGAACAATTTAACTGATCAAGTTTTCATAGGCTATTGAATTATTTAAATGTGAATGCCATAAACTTAATTCGCCATTAACTAGATTAGCATGGTTCTTCACGCAGTTGTCATCTAAATGCAGTGTTTTACAGGCTATTCAAAGAATTTCACGTTCATCACTCAGTTGTGGTGTAGGTCTGTCTTGAGTGATCGCTGTCCCTTTAAATGACTGGGACTTTTAAACTGCATGCTGTTTTTGTTGATGGACAGTGCCGTCTTTGATTCAGTTTTCTACCGTTTTAATAAATGACACGCGCACTTGCGTGGTTAAAAGTAAGGAATTGTTTTCACTCGTTTTCTTGCAATTCTGTAACATTAGATACTAGGTCTAGGTTACGTAAAAAAAATGTTGTCTGTTCAGTGACTAGTTCGAACTTTGTTACTGATGGGCTAGGTGGAATTTTATAGCACGGTTCTGGATGATCACAGATCGCAGCGCTACCGTCAGCTGAACGAAAGCTTACACTAGTCAAGTCCACAGTTGTTAAAACTTCCAGCTGAAGTAGCCTAGTGCAAACTGAGAGAGTTGCCTCCTAACGGAGTGAGTGTAGCCTATATTTTCTTAGCTCCTATCAGAGTGATAGGCTAGCCTAGGCCTACATTTACCGCTCCTTTGCTACATGAACAAATATTATCAGATGAGTGACAGAAGCACCGGACCAGCAGGCCCATATGATAAACGCTGCTCTGGTAGCCTGCGTTAGGGCCTAGAATAGATGACGTGAAAAACGCGAGAGTCCCCGAAAAGCATCCCTGCATCCCCGGCCCCTAAAAAACTCTTCGGATCTGCACGATTCATATAAGTCGCCCAAAGCAACGTGAAGGAGACACCGAAAGGCGAGTTGTTTGTATCCCTGTAATATCAACTGAAGCAAAAAGGCGAAAATATTGTTTGTTGGCGTCGCTGATAGGCTGTCAACCACGGAACTCTACACAGTTTACTTCTACGTCATTGCTATCGACTCCGACTCACTCAGGTCCTGTTAGCACGTATATATTTTTTAATTAGGCAAGATGAAGTTAAAACATGTAGACACAAATATTAAGCAAAAAATGTAAACTCATTATATATTGAGGTGGTGATGAAAAATTTACTACCAAGTCAAATTGCATTTATTACCTGTTACTACTAGCCTGGGTGTTCCCATGCTGCCTTGCGCGCGATTTGATTCACGTCTCATTGAGAAGTGGTGGCGCTAGCCAGGCTATTTTACTGCCTTTCAAGGGCCTTAATTTTGGTAGATTCTATTTACTACCTTTTACTACCGCGCGGACACCCTGTAAGGGATCAGATTTCAAAAATAATTCCGTGGAAATGCAAATGATTCCAGTTGCATGCATTTCCACGGAATTATTTTTGGAATCTGATCCCTCTGATCTGATCCCCCTGTAAACTGTAAACTTCTTGTAAATAAATCGTCTTGTAAATAAACTACCAGTGCTTTTTCAAAGTGCTTAGGGAGAAGAGAACACAGCGCATGGAAAAAAGGGCTGCTCCTCCCTATCTCACTGTCACTTTTACACCCCTTTTCAGTGGCCTAGTAGCAGAACAGGCGAGTACGATGCAGGCGACCAAAGTTCGATTCTTGATTGAAGCATGAATGCATTCTGCTGATAACGTTCTTTCGCGCAAAAGAAACATTAGGAGAACGTCGCAAAAATTAATTAAAAAAAAATGTCAAGTCAATGGAAAATGGACGCAGGAGCAGGGAGAGTTTGTACCTCCAAAATGACTCAGTTCGTCTCTGCTCTTGAGTTTGGCCTCGCAGCGAATGTATCGTTTCATCAAAAACCAGACACGAGAGTCACACTATAAAGCCTGGAGCAAAACCACCAACTGGGATGGATCGAAGGGCAAGCGAGCACGGCTGCAGAATGTGAAAAACGTTGTGGTCTCAACACTGCAACGAAAGTTTCCTGCTATGGGGAGGAGTGACATGAAGGACTGCATCAACAAGATCAACGAATTCCTCCGCACAACACACAGATCTTCCCAGGGATTCAACGTGCTTTAAATGTAGACAGTAGAATGTAGAATGTTCATTATTTCAATAAACACGTTTTCTCTGAAGCACTTTCCCGACTTCGTCTTTCTATAAGCATATTATGGAAATAGGGGTAAAAAACTGGATTTAACTAAACAAATGTAACTAAGTAAACTGATTGTTTACTCTACAGTAGGTTATCTTCCCCCTCTCAGGCTGTACAGTAGGCCTATTGAAAGTAGGCTAATGACCTGACAAACACAGAATGTCCCCCGGACCTTATGCGGACATTCACAACGTCCCCGATTGGTCCCCAACCAGAGTTTCCGCTAGAAAAAAATGGTGCCGGTCAAAGTGACCGGCAGAGGTTTCGTTTTCCGGACATTTTGATGATATGCCGGTCAAATATCCTATTATCGCTTCTTAATTAGTCAATTTGAGGAAAACTGGAGACAGGCTATGTAGCTTAAAGAATTACATAATCAGGCTGAATAGAATGCAACATTTCCATTAGCCTAACTTACGTAAACATGCCTAACAAGATCTAGCCAGTATGTATGTTTTCATGGACAGCAAGAGTCCGCTTCGTTCATTGTTTTAAAAAGGCTACGTTGCTACCCACGTTATCTACAGTGGTTCCACTGTTTAACTTGCACAGATGCGCACACACAAGAATGAGCGCTCACACCACTACCCCCTAAGGCTATGCCTCTTTATTTGATAACAATAAATTAAGAAATGTTTCCTATTCTGGGAAATGTTTAGTTTCTTTTTCTTTTGGTCCGCAGTTCAATGATACCGTTTAATTGTGCCGGAAATTATCCGCGGACCAGCAAACTCCTCGTCGAGGAGGCCCTAACCCTGCAGATCATAGACAGAGAAAGCATAGGCCTACTGTATGCTTTGGGTACAGAACACAGTTGCATGTCCAGTGTACACGGAGAATGACAGTGTCTTGAAGCGGCTGCAACCCCGCAACTCCACTTCCAACGTCATGATTCCGACAGATACGCCCGACACTTCTGCTTTTTATCTGGTCGTGGTGGAGTTGACCGGACATCTGAGGCTTCAGACGTTACCAATTTATCATCCATCACGTCTGGCCTCTGAAAAAACTTTTAAGAATAGTCTACCTGGGCCTGGTCATGTTTAAACCGCCTCACTCATTTGTTCGTTGTTTAACATGGATGTTTTAAGCGTGTGCTTCCTATTTGAAATGTAGCATAGGCTATGTGTGTTGTTTAATAACTTTCAAACGATACATTTAAAAACATAGCCAGAGGACGTATTGCTTTAATATAGGCTTACATTTTAAGGCTTATTCTCAAATTCAGATTGCGTTAGGGGGACGGGATTATTAGCCCATTTCAATCAGACAATTTGACCAGAGAGATTTAATTTTGTCGGACATTTCATTTTTTTTCCGGCCAATGTCTGGTAATTACCGGACAACGGAAACCCTGTCCCCAGTGTCATGTTCTCTAGCGGACTTTTCGTTGACGTTATTGACGTCCGGAGAAAGTTATCCTTTGGTTATTGCGCTACGTCTGGTGTCGGACTTTCTGGGGACGTCACCGGCAGGTCCCTCGGATGACATCCACATTTAGTCATTTCAAAAACATCCCAAGGACGTCCTTGTGTGGGCCCGACAATAACGTTATACCGGGGACATCAAGGAGACGTTTGTTTATTAAGTGCACACATGGCAGCGGAGTTGAGAAAGCTCTGGCTACAGCCTGCAGGACGGAGACATCCACATCCATGCACGACTTCACATTACACGTCATTACGTAGCAACATTGAGGTCAGCTTAATGTAGCTGTGTAGATCAGCTACACAGCATTTGGAAGAACACCATGGGTGGCCACGTAGCATGTAGCCTACGCAGCGTGTAGCGCAATGTGCTATTTGGTTACCAACTAACACTGTTAGCTAATTCACTAACTTAAGACTTCAGTGCCATCATATACAACGTTTTTTTGCACAACAAATACAGAAAGGATGGAGGCAGCAAAAGTAGAGGAGTAATTTCAGATGGGGCAAGAACAAGGTGAATTTGTATGCTTGTCAAAACGTAGTCCTACCCTGCATTAGAGGAGCTGATCATCATACCGAACACACTCGCTGTTTAAAGTCATACACCACGGTAAACTAAACCTAAAATGTTAAAGGTGGCAAAATTAATATAGGCTATTATTAGCCATGACATTACTAGGCTATGAATCGTTCGTTCATTTTTTTTTTGGGGGGGGGGGGTTTACAAACTTATTCAAAATCATCCCCCCCTCTGGTTTTTACACATCGCACCCTGCATATAACGTAACGTTCTGTAATTTTTCTCTGGGGATGAATAAAGTTAACCTGATCCTAGCCAGATGAATTTCGCTCCGCCTAGCTCCACTCATCCATCTGGGACCAATCCATTGAAGTGTTGCTTCAGAAGGCTGGGCCTAATCAAAAAATGCTTGCATATGATTGAATAAGCCACTTGTCCGTCATCTATTGACGTGCTACTTCAACCACTCACATCGAAGCCAACCCGTGACGCTGATAACAGTCTCACGGTCGCTTCTCCACTACGTCACATCTATGAAACTCCCGCCCTGCGTCCTGATTGGCTGAACCATAAAGTCGGTTGCAGAAATCACTCTCAATGGAAGAGGTCCCAGATGGATGTGAGTGAAGCTAGGCGGAGCTAAGCGGAATGAAATTCATCTGGCTAGGGTCAGGTTAGAATAAAGTATCTATCTATCTAACGTAGCAATTAGCTTACCTTTAGCAGGTTAGCAGCTAGCTTCTAACCTTTAGCAGGTTATCTAATGAGCTAAGCTAACGTCTAGCATGTTAGCAGCTCATTAGCCTACCTTAGTCTACGGCAACATACAGTTTATGAAGTTGTGCGTCTATGAACAAAATAGGTTCATTGCAGATATGTAAATTATGTAGCACTTACGTTTTGAGTTTAACGTTGATGTATAACGTTACAAACTAGGGAATGGATTTTTTTCAAATTCATGTTAGCTGATGTGATGCTTGGTGTACGTTAAAGGGAAACTTGGCAGGATTTCCCCCTCTGCTGGAGAAATTGTGCATTATGCTATTTCAAACTGTGGGAAAAGGTAACGATAAAGTACATGGATTTGTTTACAAGCTAGCGAACGGTTAGCATAAGTTTGGCAGAACTATGTGGATGTTACAAGGTAAGAAACACGATTTAAAACAAGTTTCTTGTTTCTCTCTTCTCTCGGGACGGTAGTCTCAATGTTGCAAGGTTGGTTTTCCGCCTGGGGACGCTAGGCGCAGCGGGGAAAGTCACCATTTTCACCGGAACAGGTCATTTAACCATCCAAATGATTTCTAAACGGGTTTATTACATTGAAATAGTTGCCAATATCCCCTTTAAAATGTGCATTTCTTCAGATAACTGTCATTATGTGATGCATGAAATATGCTCTAAATAGGCAATGGTTTATCTAACCTAGGGTGACCAGATTTGGGTTTGTGAAAAAGAGGACACTTCAGTGGTGGGGTGGGGGGTGGGGTGGGGTGTCAACAGACAAGGTGACTATGTATGATAATGAGCTTGATTGGCCGGCCCAACGCTAACAGAAAAACACTGCCTCAAAAGACTATTTTGAACACTTGAAAGTTTTCAATGTGCAAGAACAATAATTACAATAAAAGCGAGCTCTATACGCGCAAGATATATTTGGATGGAAACCCATCTTTAATGTTGCATATCTCTAAATTTGATCCAAGGTGTTTCTGAAAATACAAACTGAATCTTTTACAGTAGCCTAGCTCTATAATTTTGAACAATCTGTTTTAGAGTTTAATAATCCTGACCTGTGAAAACAGTTGTGTTGATGGCGACTGATGTGGATATGTTGTCCATTTTCTTATATCTATTCAATCATGTCTGGTCTATTATTAGGCTTAGCCTACCTCTTTTCAAACCATTATTATTAGATATGTTTTTGTAAAGAAATAGGCCTATACATCTATCCCTTATGTTAAGCCAACATATTTAATTCACCTGCATATAGGCTACAGTAGCCTAGATAGAGGATTATTGATATCTGCTGTTGTCAGTGTCCAGGCTATCCCTTAAAGGCAGTTTAAAGGGATAAACAAAGTGCAGTTTCCTACCCAAAGCTAGAAAGTTGGTCGGTCCAGAGAAGGCCGCTCAGACAATGGCAGAAGTGTTCGTCATGTTACAGTCTATGGTTATGATTTGATGTGCCATCAACATGTTTTTGGAGACGTAATGTTAAAAGGTCGAAAAACTCTGTCACTTTAGCTGATGAGCTCTCACCCCTCGCTGCCGTTCGATGCTTTGCTGAATATTGTGTAGCCTACCTGTAGGTCGGTCGTTGGCACCTTTATTTGCGACCGACATGTAAGTGCCTGCTTTGCAGGTTAGGCACTCAGCTTTATGTGGAGTGCCTAACCTGCATCGTTGGAAACGTTTTAGTTCGTCAGTGAACTTACACTAAACAAGGAAGTTTGCGCTATTGAGGTGACTGACTGACCAATTAAATGTTTGAGATTACTATCGACCAATGACGGTAGCGGTCAGACTCAACACCCTACACTTTCCACTCAATGCAAAGCGAACTGTAGGGGGAGGGCGTGACTAGTAAGACAAGAAAGACATAGATATATAGGCTATCCATGAATGAAACTTGAATGAAAATGCAAATTCGCTGTAAACCCGTTTGAGGCTAAAATAAACAAAATCCCGGACGACTTTGAAATTCCGCCCGGACACATTTTTAGGTTTCAAAAAGAGGACATGTCCGGGCAAAAGAGGACGTCTGGTCACCCTAATCTAACCTAGTCATGTACTTATTATCTGTTTTATTTTGAGAACCACACACACGGCCGAATTGGGGCTGAACCAAGGACTTTTGGAGCTGAATACGATGCAATAAAACTAGAGAAATTTTAAAAACCACGTAGCATTTGTTTAGTGTTGCCTAGCAACAGAAGTAACTTCGCTTAATTTGTAAAACAAAAACGATCTGCATTGCAGAAGAATTAAGAATACTGCTTCTTCATGACTTGTTTAAATGTCATTGTAATTTATTTGACGCATGCTCGCGTTTAAGTGTCAAGCATTGCTGTCCCCGATGTCACAGCAGCTCCTTGTGGAAACAGCAAAGAAGAGCGCACATATCCAATGACATTTCTGATGAGGAGCAGAAGATCTCTGGCCTTACCAGAGCCTTACTGTTTATGAATAAAAAATAATATGGAATAGAAACATCTGGAATATATTTCGTTCAGCTTAATGTTGGCTACAAAGAGCATTCATAGCCTAGAGAAAACGATAATTTTTTTTTATCTGAAATGTTCCAGGAAGATAGGCTATTTTAGGCTGTCCCTGTTTGATCACAGGTTCAAGAAAACGCCTTAGAGTGGATATAACTTCATTCTGCATTCTAGTTATATTTCATGTACTTTATTTCATGTTGAGTTTTGCTTCCCAGCATGCATTGCAATTCATTTACCGCATTTTAGGCTATTATTAGTTAGTTTTGAATTTTGAAACAATATGTTTGGAACAATTTAGCTTAGGCTAGCCTAGGCCTACTCTGCCTATTAAAAAATCGTATTAGTTATTATGAACAAGACATCGTAGATGTAAAAAGTATCATATCTAGCCCGGTATAAATGTCCATGTCTACTTAACAACCTTATAATGCATAAGGAGGATGTGATATGCTCTCGCTTTGACCACTCATGCATGAGTCCAACGGTAAGTATAACTGATTGTGTAGTTGTCGGGCAAATCATAAATGCGATCTCATGTTAAGATATCGCTCTCCTAGCAGTCTATGTCCATTCATATCGAAGCTTTCATGAAGCCTACAGGATGTAATAACATCGCCGAAATATAAACGTTGCGCACATAACGTTGCGGTGACCATTAGAAGTACGTTCCCTCAAAGTTTCAGGGACGTCCCGAAAACAGGTCCGCGGGACGTCAAGGGAACCCTACACAATGTCGAGGAGGGGACGTTTGGCAGGGGACCTGTAGAGGACTTATTTTGTTTGCTGGGGAGCTTAATAGACACATTAGCGCTTCCAGCCTAATGACTTTCACACATTATTTGAATGATTTACAGTAGACACATTAGCACTCCACGTGTAGAGTCTGTGCAGAATACAATATGTGAATGGTGTTCAATGATTTGCCAATATAATAGTCTTCTGCTGGGTTGCATGTAGCCTACATGTTTTTAGGCTTTATTGGTTAAATGACCATTTTTATTACGAAAATATTTCTAAAACTTTAAAAACTCAGTGTCTGAAACTCAGTGTCGTTCAGACTCAACCCTCTTGTTGCTTGCAGTTTGTTAAATAAAGCGCTGCAGATTACATTATTTATTTCTGATTAATTTCGTCTTTCGATGTCTTTTGCAACATCTGCTTGTTAGGCTGGGCTACTGTCAATGTCCTTGTACAGGTAAATGTTCAACTTCAATTGCTGGTTTACAGGCTATAATCAATTAGCTAAATCATTTGTCCAGCTGTTTAAAAAAAAAATTGTGCTACATTCAAATGCAAAAAGTGCTCTGATATCTTTTTCGTTGTCGTTTGAACGTTGGCAAGTAGGCATGTTGCGTTTGCAATTTAAGTGAAATTTCTACAATATCTCAACCTATCCCACTCTGATATTTAGAGTTGTTTCGTTAAGATAACATTCTTATTTAAATTTTGGGTTTGGGCAATGCTTATCCGCCCTGGCAAACTTCGTCCATTATGCATCGATCAGGAATCAAACCCTGCTCGCCCTCGTCACAGTCCTGTGCATTCTTATTAGTCTGGCAACTCCATGTGAACGAAGTGACAAATGGCTCAACTGTCTCTGACTGTTATACTGACTTGGGTTAAACAATATGAAAAGGCCTTTTTTTTAGAATCTTCGCTGCACCAGTTCCATTGATTATAGCGGAAAATAGGGTACGTCTTTGACTTAACGCATCCGTCTCTGGTGTCTCATGTGCTATCGTTACACTATCAAATCTATAAGTAACCGTGACAAATAGGGTATAAGATATAGAAACTCACGCTATTGTATTATCATATATGTTTGCTAATGCCTCAACTGTCTCTGATTGTTCTTGGAAACTGGATGCGTCATGGAAGCAGTAAGTCAAGTCGCATCAAAAATAGTAGTGGCAGAACTCCCAAGTGCCACCTGGCGGTTGTTAGGGTCAACTGCAGTTTGTGCCATTTCTTCCGAGAATATGGTGCGCGATTCGTGCGTGATTCATGCAGGAAACCGTTCAAACTTAACTGATACCCACTGTACAGAGGGGGGCTCATTGATGCAGCTGAAGCTGAACATAGACATAAACTGTACCACAATGCATGTTCGATCTTCATGTTTGACTTCACATGGAAGCAGAAGACATGGTGGTAGGTTCAGAATGACTAATTTGTTTAGATTACTATAGTGAGAAGTCTGAAGTAAAGATCTCATGTTGCACTTTAACTTGCATCAACTATGCATCGAACATCTATACTTGTAATGAATGTTGGCATTAGTGTAATGTAGTTGCTTACAAATTAAAGTACAATTCAAAAGTATTACTATAAACGTCTGTTTAGTGCATGATGTTTGTACATATGCAGCATTAATGGAGCACTTGAAGATGGGTCATTTGGACGACTGGTAAACGAGGAGCACAAGGCACCAAATTGCAGAATGAAGTTGATCGAAGCAGATGGGAAGCCACGTCTCTGCCTTTCTGCATTGAAGGAAATTACGTCTGGAACTGAAATCACTTATGACTATGGTGGGAAAGAATGGCCCTGGCCTAAAGAGTTGGGTCATTTTGATTTTCTCCCCTATGAATTGATGTCAAGGTTTAAAAAATATAGCCTATATTTTGACATCTTGATAAAAATGAAATCATCTCTTTGTGTTAAGCTGTGTCAGTTTCATGATGCCACAGAGATTACACAATACCTATCACTTGTTAGTGCCAACAATCATAACCAAAAAACAGAAGTCAATGCTTGGTGAGAATTCACATCTTGGTGGTCTTCAATCTGGTTTTCAGTCAATCGTGTCTCTCTCCCAGATGATGCCAGCAAGCTTATCTGTGTCTTGTAGATTCCCCCTACTGTTACAAGCACTGCTGCCCAAGAGTCTATTAAACACTGCTTCCAAGAGTCTATTAAAGACTGCTGCCCAAGAGTCTATTAAAGACTGCTTCCAAGAGTCTATTAAAGACTGCTTCCAAGAGTCTATTAAAACTGCTTCCAAGAGTCTATTAAAGACTGCTGCCCAAGAGTCTATTAAAGACTGCTTCCAAGAGTCTATTAAAGACTGCTGCCCAAGAGGCTATTAAAGACTGCTTCCAAGAGGCTATTAAAGACTGCTTCCAAGAGGCTTCCAAGCCCAAATCATGCCATCCAGTCTGTATTGCAGGTCAGTGACTGTTTGACTAAATGTTTTATCTAGTTGTCAATGGTGTGCTATACACGAATCCGGCGAGCGTTTTGTGTAGGCTGCCATCTTGTGGCGACGCCATTACTGAGCTGTCACTGGTATGTAAACAAACCTCCGTGAAAACGCACCCGCAATGACAGCTACAGCCAGGCAGTATGGCTTCTTGGGTTGATGATGTTAGACAGTGGCCTCCAGTCACAAATGAAGGTACAAGCGATCTTACAGATTATTTATGAAAATAGCTTAGAGTAGAGAATAGGGAAATAACGACATAATTGGGACTAGGTTGATATTATATCTACTTAACTACTGTAGCTAGCTAACGTTAGCAATAACTATGCTAGCTAGGCTAGCTAACGAGGAAACTATAAAAATATCTGTCCATTTGGCAACAATAAATAAATAATAAATAAATAAATGGATATCAAATAAACGTATTCATGTGTTTCATTTGTGACCATTGCTTATCTAATTTTCACATTTCAAAAGGAAAGAGTAAGGTAAAAAAAATAAAATAAAAATTAAATGCTGTGTTTGCTGGATGCACAGCTACGAGATATGGTCAATCAGCTGAGCCTTTAGCTAGAAAATGGTTTGAAGAGGCCACAGGGCAGACAGTTGAGAGCACAGGTGTTATTGTACATGAGAAGGAAAACTGGCTTGGTGCCAGTCTAGATGGAGTAGTTGACAAAGATACCATCCTTGAGATTAAGTGTCCTACACCAAAGAAACTTGAGGCACACGATGGCAGTCTGAAAAAAATGATTGAATCAAACACATATGATGTGAAATATGTAAACGGAATGTATGCCCTTAGGCAAACTGCCTCAGGATTAGGCTACTTCTATCAGATTCAAGTAGCAATGTATTGTGCAAAAAAAAATAAATGCATGTTCCTGGTATGGACCCCAAAAGAACAGATTATCCTAGAAGTACCATACAACCAAGAGTGGACTGAAGAACACATCTCCCACCTGAAGAAGGTTTACTTCGAGCATCTCTTACCTGCAATAGCTACCAGAATTTCACATGGTGTAATGACAGTGCGTGGACTCAAGTGATGTAGCTCTTGATTTTAGTAATAATCAACTGAATCAAAAGTCAACACATGTTGGTACGATCTTTTTCATAGTACATACATTTATTCATAGTACATACTGTATGTGATTAAAACTGCCTCTTGTTAAGTTGTTAAATGAGGCCACAACAAAATGAAATAAACATGAAATTAATGATTTTCAGAGCAATGAAAGATTAAGATTAAAATAGAACTGTAGGAGACTGTCTAGACTCGAGTCTATGTGTGTATCTCTGTGTGTGTGTGTGTGTGGCAGGCAGCTCTTCACATCACATATGTAACTATACAGTACACAATAATACTAAAACAAGTGGTTTCCCTCAATGTCCTCTGCCATGTCTCATGAGTATTCATCACCTTCTTGTTGCTCATCAATGTGCTCATCTTCATCCAGATCAGATGCTTCTCCCTCAATTTCCTCTCGAATTAACTGAGGTTGCAAGTTACAAAGCCCCGCACAAATAGTTACAATGTCATCAACATGTTGTATTCTACCTGGGATAATATTACTCAAAATGTTAAAACCTTTCAATCGTCTAATAGCTCTACGTGAATTCTGACATTTGCCAAGCGACGTGTCCGTGTAACTTCATGCTCCGGAAGTTCTTTACAGCCACGTAAACGCTTTACAGCCACGTGTAAACGCTTTACAGCCACGTAAACGCTTTACAGCCACGTGTAAACGCTTTACAGCCACGTGTAAACGCTTTACAGCCACGTGTAAACGCTTTACAGCCACGTGTAAATGCTTTACAGCCACGTAAACGCTTTACAGCCACGTAAACGCTTTACAGCCACGTGTAAACGCTTTACAGCCACGTGTAAACGCTGGTATGGCCAACGTCACTCCTGGAGGCAAAACATCTGTGATGGTGAATCCACGGTCTGCCAAAACTTGATCACCAGGAATCAGATGACTAATAAGACCACTGTTCCGTGTGATAAAAGTATCACTAGCCCTCCCACCAAACAATTTGGACACAAACATCACAAAGCCATTGGGAGCTATGCAATATAGGGCTTTGTATGTGTTATGGTGCTTGTAATTACTGTATGTTTGGGCTCGTTTCCTTAAGTTCTTTGACCTTTGTACAAATATCTCTGTACAGTCTATAATGCATGTTGCTTTGGGATAACGTACACTGAAGCTCTGAGGCCTTATTCTCTCCAGAGTATCTCTAGGCAACCAAGCTATTATTTTTTCTTTCATAAACCTTGCGAGTATAGGTCTCAAGACCGCAAAGATCTCACAAGCTGTAGTCCTACTTATTCCAAACCGCTTTCCTAGATCTGTGAACATCAAGCCAAGGTGGAGCCTCATCAGAACAAGCAACAATTGGTGATGCACTGCCAACTTAATGGTCCTTGGGACCGTTAAAAAATCTGTGAGGGCAAACAAAAGCTGCCAAAAACTGGCGATATGTATGCCTGTGAAAAACCTACTGTCTTTGTCATCCAAGTCATAGGCTGAGATTGATGGTGCAGGATCCGTTTGTGTTGAACTGTCTTTTGTTGACTTGCTTGAACAATAGTTGTGCTCTGAAATCTCTGGCCACTGGACGCCAACGTCACACTTCTGCGGAGGAATGTTCTCCAGATTATCCACATCAACCTCTACATCAGCAGGTTCAGCAGCAAATCTGTTGACTTGCAGGGCGTTGACTGTAAGGGGCTCAACACATCTTTTTGGGGGGGCTCGACCAGGTGGCAGAAGTCCCTGTGGAAGGAAAGGAAAACAACGAAAATTTGCTCACATTATTATGTAACATATAATACACAGTATTATTGGAATTGGTTAGACACAGAGAGGTAATAAGAAAATAATTTTAATTAGGATCTATTCTGCAAAACATTATCACAGAATAAATGAAAAACAAGGATAAAATGTCAGAAAGCAATAGTTCTTACCAGCATAGCTGGATAACCCCATGGTATTCACACCAATTAGCACCCTCTTCCCTGCAAGATACAGCTACAATACCCCCATCTCACAAATGTTCCTTGCCCTCAGATAAGAATAATGGTAAAGAAATCAACTTACAGCATGAGGTTCATATCCCATCTGCAATACTGGGTATGGGTGCTCTTTAGTTGGTCTGCCATCAGGGAAGTGTATTCCACGGACCTTGAATAGTAAATAACATAGACAGATAGATAGATACTGTGACAACCAGGAATCGTTCTGTATTGCTCAGTCAAGTTTTATTGACGTTCAAGCAAGATCAGGTTTATTTTCACAGATGACGAAGCACAATGCTAACAGCAAGGGGTAGCTCTGCCCCAGTTTCCATAACAATGGTGGCAAACTCATAACAACGTGAATTAACTCATCCACCTCAACATTATGAATGTGACATGTACACAATAACATCCCCGTACATTAAACATTCCCAAACAACAGTTTAAAGACATTAACATAAACAACATAACCCACTCCCAGCATGCCCAGTTACAGGAAGTAACAGGCACAGCCCTGTTACACTGCCCCCCTCTAAGAAGAGAAAGACATGGCTTAAAACTTACACACAAAATCCCTCAGGTGCTGAGGCCGCTGCCTACGCCTCCCTCTAGTTCTCTGCTCTAGGGGAACTGGCTCAGTTTGAGTTTCTACAGGGTCACCTGTAGGGGGGGCAAGCTCATTTTCAGTTTCAGACCCCCAATAGTGCTCCTCTTGCTCATTCCCAGCACTATTTTGTGGCACGTCTGGGTGTGTTTCCCCGGTTGTCAATCCGTATTCGTTGCTGTCGGCAAACTCAGTTCGGCCTACATAAGGGGCCAGCCGGTCCCTATGCAGCACCACTACTCGCTGTCTTGTCCTCAGCTTGACTTTGTACACTACCTCTGAGATTCTCCCCAGTATCAGACATGGCCCCTCCCAGGCGCTATCCAGTTTCGGGCAACGGCCCTTTTTCCTACGGGGGTTGAACACCCACACCCGCTCGCCCTCCTGGAACTCCCGCCCCTTGCCGTAAGCGTCGTAGGCCTTCTTCTGCCGGAACCCAGCCTGGGCTAAGTTTTCCCGGGCTACGGCGTGGACGGTATCCATGTGTTCCTGCAGCCGGTGGAGGTAGTCGAGCCCTGGGGCCAACGGGGCCCTTTCCTCAGGAGGTCGCCCGTATACCAGGTCTGCAGGGGTTCTCAACTCTCTCCCCATCATGAGCTGAGCTGGGGTGCACATGGTGGACTCCTGCACTGCGGACCTATAGGAGAACAGGATTAAGGGTAACTGCTCATCCCAATCATGCTGATCCTCCGAGGTGAGTATCGCTAACTGGGTGGCCAGTGTCCGGTTAAACCTCTCTACCAGCCCGTCACTTTGAGGATGCAGGGGCGTTGTCCTGGTCTTTTTGATCCCCAGTCGGTCACAGAGTGCAGCAAAGAGGCGCGACTCAAAGTTGCGGCCTTGGTCGCTATGGAGCTCTAAGGGAATGCCGAATCTGCTAAACATACCCCCCAAGAGGCAATCGATGATGGTGGAGGTCTCTTGATCCGGAACCGCGTAGGCCTCCGGCCACTTAGAAAAGTAATCCATGGCCACCAGCACAAATCGGTTCCCTCTGTTGGACAGCGGAAAGGGCCCCATTACGTCCACTCCAACTCTCTCCATCGGGGAGCCCACCTGATATTGCTGGAGGGGAGCATGGGATTGCCCGGCAGGTCCCTTCTTGGCCACACATTCATCGCACTTACGGCAGAAAATCTCCACATCCTTGTGATGTCGGCCCCAGTAAAACTTCTCCTGAAGCTTGCGCAAGGTCTTGTAGAAGCCGAAGTGCCCAGCTCCAGGTGCTCCATGCACTGCCTTCAGCACGTTCTCCC
Organism: Alosa pseudoharengus; assembly: GCF_046254945.1. NCBI lineage: Eukaryota > Metazoa > Chordata > Actinopteri > Clupeiformes > Clupeidae > Alosa > Alosa pseudoharengus. The sequence goes on from NW_027468837.1 coordinate 41,639,237, forward strand.
GTAATGACTTAGGTACCACCAGCTGCCATCTCACTTGACCTCTGGGGGCCTGCCAGTTCCGGTACAGCACACCCTCCTGTAGACTCAGGGACTCCCACTGTGCCAGCAGCCCTTTAATGGCAGGAGAGAATGGAGCACTTTCCTTTCGCCCAGGTTTCACGCCCTCCTGCTTCCACATCAGGATTGGACCGAGGTCTGGGTCAGCCCTCTGGTGGTCTCTGAGCTCGTCGACTGATAGCTCCGTCAGCGGCGACCTGGCTTGTGGTCCCCTAACTTGAGTCACCAGTGCCTTGCTTTGCGCCCTCTCCTCCAACCTGGAACAGTGCCTGCAACCTCCTTCTGCACATGGGCGTCTTGATAACGCGTCCGCATTACCATGCATAGGCCCTGCTCTGTGTTGAATTTGGAAGTCGTACCCCTGGAGGATTTCTATCCATCTGGCCACCTGGCCTTCCGGTTCCTTGAAACTGAGCAGCCAGCAGAGGGCAGCATGGTCTGTCCTCAACAAGAAACGCCTACCATACAGGTATGGGTGGAAGTGTCGGATGGCGAGTACCACAGCTAACAGCTCCCGTCTGGTGACACAGTAGTTTCGCTCTGGGCCACTAAGCGACTTGCTGTAGTATGCAATGACAGGCTCCCCTTCTGTCTGCTGGGATAACACCGCACCCACAGCACTGTCACTCGCATCAGTGTCCAGTACAAATGAATGGTCCAGGGTAGGCGACACAAGGGTGGGTGCATTCATCAGGGCTTGCTGTAGTGCTTCAAACGCCTGCTGGCAGTCTGGGTCCCACTTAAACTCCCTCCCTTTTTCCATGAGCTTGTGCAGTGGTCTGGCAATCTCAGCAAAAGAGCGAATGAAGCGACGATAATAGGACGCCAGCCCGACGAATCCTCTGACTTCCTTTCTGCACCTCGGAATAGGCCACTCCCTCACAGCTCGGACCTTCTCCGGATCTGTCGACACACCTTGGGGACCTACCACATGTCCAAGGAAGTGTGTCTCTCTTTGCAGGAGCGAGCATTTCTTGGGGTTCATCCGGAGGTTAGCTAACTGGAAGCATTCGAATACCTTACGAAGGTTACTCACAGCCGAACTGAAGTTGATCCCATGAACCAACACGTCGTCAAGGTACACGACACAGGTGGAGCGTGGTACAGGCTTTAACACTTTATCCATTAGCCTCTCAAAACTGGCTGGGGCATTACACAGTCCGAAAGGCATGACTGTGTACTGCCACAGGCCCCGACCAATGGAGAAAGCCGTCTTCGGTTTGGCGTCGGGTGACAGCTCTACCTGCCAATACCCGCTTCTCAGATCCAGGGAGCTAAACCACTGTGAGCCAGCTATTGTGTCAAGGGTATCGTCAACCCTAGGGACTGGGTACGAATCTTTCCGCGTCACCTCATTCACACGCCTGTAGTCATGGCACAGTCTTAGCCCACCATTTTTCTTTGTAACGGGTACCACTGGTGACAACCATGGGCTGTCGCTTGGCTCAATCACCCCTGCAGCTTCCATTCGACTTATCTCTGCCTCCACTGCCTCCAGTTTTGCTAAGGGTAAGCGCCTGGGTCTTTGTCGAATTGGGGTGGCGTTCCCAGTATCAATGCTGTGTTGCACTAATTTGGTTCGAGTACACTCACCATCCGTTGCAGCAAACAGGTGACGATACTCCATCAGCAACCCTCTCAGCTCCTGTTGCTCATCCGATGACAGCCCCTCCTTGCTGCGGTTCCACAGGTCTTCCAGTGCGGCTGTTGTCTCTGAGGAGACACCCTCCCAGCACAGATCATCTCCCAGAGCTTGCCCCCCTACAGAAGTGGAAGCATTCACTGTATAGAGAGCATGGTTAGGGTTATTGAGTGTGACAGGTGAACCACCCACTAGCACAGTGCTCTTCCCCACATCCACAACAGCCCCAACAGCCCCCAAACAGTCAACCCCCAAAATGCAATCCTCTTTTATGTTAGCTAACCAAAACTCAGCCATTACATTAACACTTCCCAGCACAAGTGATAAGGTACATGAACCTTGCATAGGAGCTAAATCACCAGTTACAGTTTCCATAACCTTATTAGCAGGCTTAAATGTAACATTTGGTAGCACTCCGGGTCTAACTAGGCTAATGTCTGACCCGGTGTCGATCGATCAAGGCCATACAAAACACGCCTTGCAGCTGGCATGACACTCGTAGAGTTCCTCCGACCCCAAATCTACCCACACACAGTCTCTCTGGTTCCTCCGGGGAGACAGAGGGACTACGGGCCAGCGTTTCCCCGGCTATGCTGACCCGCTGCCGTTTCCCGATGCAGTTGGCCGTCTGGCGTTGCAGTGTCGACGCAGGTGCCCGGTGTCTCCACAGTTCCAACACCGCCGCGGCTCTGCGGGACTCGCTGCGCTGACGCTGGGGTGGCTCTCCTGCACATCCGATGCAGCTCGTACCACTGGATGTTGGGCGACTGACGAAGCTCCGTCCATCAGGATGTCCTCGATCTCCTCCGCCCGGCTCAGTGCTGTCTCTATTGTAGTCGGGTTAGCCAGCCGCACTTGCTGACGCAGTTGACTCGGCCTCAGCCCTCTCAGAAAGGCATCTAGGGCCAAGCTCTGGACTGATGCTGGTGGTAGCTCGGGGTATGCACGACTGGCCAGGCGCAGAACATCAGCAGCCAGAACACCCAGTCTCTCCTTGGCCTGCCGGCAACGCTGGTGGAGCTGGTCTCTCAGGCCTAGAATGGATACAGGCTCCCCAAATCGCCGCTGCAACGCTGCCAGCATCTCGGAGTAGGAGACCCCGCCACGATGACAAATGTCCAGTAGGGCCTGGCGGGCGGTCCCCTCCAATGCAGTCGCCAAACTTGCTGCTTTTTGTGTGTCAGTCCATTTTGCAGTAGCAGCTACCAGCTCAAACTGAAACAAATAGGCTTCCCAGTTACTAGTGCCATCATAACGTCCCAGCTTGGGTATTGCAGTAGTCGGCTGCAGGGATTTTTCTTGGCTAGGCGCTGGTGTATTTAAAGAGTTCATTAACTGTGACAGAGCCTGCCCCATGTCTGCAATTTGTTGCTGTAAGCCAATGATCACATCCTGCTGTTGCACAGGCTTAACACTGCTATTCAATCCCTCGACGGTGTTTTGTGTACCTCCCTCCATCTGGTGGCGCTGCTCCAATACCTCGCTGCCGTGGTCCACATCTCGCTCGCTGCTCGCTGTGGCTCCGAGTGAATGGACATCCGCTGCCGCTGCTCCGCCCCCGTGGCTCCTCTGCGTGGCTGAAGCCGATGTGTCGACGGCCGCTGTCGGTGTTCCTCTCTCCTGAACTCGCGTCGGCGATCCATCTTCTCCTCCGGCAAACCGATCCCTCTTTCTCCTGGTAACCCGTGCAGCGCTCCTTCCATCTGGCAAACGGCAGTACCCATCGAACTCCGTCGGGCGGAGCGCAGCATCCTCGACAGCCATCACCTCCGCTGAAAGATCTAACTTCCGCTCCAGCTCGCTTGTCAACCACTTGTTGAAAATTGAGGCGGGATCCATGATGACTTCTGACACCAATGTGACAACCAGGAATCGTTCTGTATTGCTCAGTCAAGTTTTATTGACGTTCAAGCAAGATCAGGTTTATTTTCACAGATGACGAAGCACAATGCTAACAGCAAGGGGTAGCTCTGCCCCAGTTTCCATAACAATGGTGGCAAACTCATAACAACGTGAATTAACTCATCCACCTCAACATTATGAATGTGACATGTACACAATAACATCCCCGTACATTAAACATTCCCAAACAACAGTTTAAAGACATTAACATAAACAACATAACCCACTCCCAGCATGCCCAGTTACAGGAAGTAACAGGCACAGCCCTGTTACAATACTTTATGGATCCCCAAGGGAGAATTCCAGGTCTTAAGGCCCATTCACACCAAGAACGATAACGATAATGATAACTATATACATAACGATAAAAGCATTCACACTGAACAACGATAAACAAAGTCTCTCCTTGTGTTAATGAATGTGACGGCTAAAATTCGATGGGTTCTGATTGGTTTTAGCATTTTATCATTGTGAAAATCGCTCTGAAAGTGATCCCCAACGATATCTTCATGTCTTTATCGTTATAGTTTATGTGTGAACCTCGTCATTCATATTAATGAGAACGATATTTATTTATAGTTAGATCGTTCTTGGTGTGAATGGGCCTTAAAGGAATTATCCGGAGTAAAATGCACTTTAGATCGATTTCCGGATGATTGGGGGTACATACGTTGAGTTGACATCAAAATTATGTCATTCGGATGTGTTTTGAGAAAGTTCGATTGTACCGTTTTCAGTCACAACTCGTAGCCTGGAAGTGAGCGGGGCATTTCAATTGCGCCGCTACAAAACGCTATTTTTATACCTCTTCTACAGTTCCAAACAACATAACACTTACGTGGTAGTGAGTAGAGGGTCCCTAAAGCCAAACCGAAGTATCCCGAGGTCTTTATGTGGTCGAATAGAGAGTCCAGAATGAATTTCATCAAGCCAGTACCTTTCCGGAAATCTTTGCCGCCACCTTCAGGGGAAAGTCCGTAGGAGTCTTATTGCTGTGTAACACGCTCTGGAAATTCACAATTTCGTCGCCGTTTTAAAAAAAAAAACATAGTCCAGTCCATACAACTTCATTTCAATTTCGAAAGAAATACTGGACTATGTTTTTTTGTTTTTTTTAAAACGGCGACGAAATTGTGAATTTCCAGAGCGTGTTACAACACACTCAGCAATAAGACTCCTACGTATGTACGTATGTACCCCCAATCATCCGGAAATCGATCTAAAGTGCATTTTACTCCGGATAATTCCTTTAAGTAGCTTAGAAACACACACATAAGCTTAGCTGCTATGCCATACACCTTAAACATAAACATAACAAATAAAAATAATAAGCAGGCATGCCTAGTTGGACAGTGAAGTATAATGAATACAGCAGTACACAAAAATAGGGTACTTATCTAACAGTACTGTCGATATTTTACACAAATAACAGTGTTTCTTGTCACTGACAAGCAGTGTTGGGAGTAATGCGTTACAAAAGTAATGTAATTACTGTAATATATTGCTGTTTGCGGTAACTCGGTAATGTAAGGCATTACAAAAAAAAATTGGGTAATATTTACTCGGTACAAACTTCAGTAACGCGCGTTACAATGCAGTTTAACCCAAAATTAAGCGCTTGTTTTGTTTTGATACATATTCGCAAACACCACGCGAGAACAACAGAGGAGAAAAAATCCGCGCAAAATAGTAGAACGTTATCTCCTGATACTGGTTGAATATGACTGTGGCTGCAGCAGACTCGCAGGCGGACTCTATTTGCGGGAATACACCGAAGCCTACGCTCATTATTTTCAGCTTGTCAGAGACAAGGCTATGAAGAACATAATAGTTAATAGCGAAACGGAAAGATCTCTCAACTCGCGAAATAGCACAAGTAAATTAATGAAACATCTAAAGTAGTGCCACGCTAATCTTTTTGATTCTTGATAAAACACAAACTATGCTGTTGTGCATGTCAGCTTTGTGCTGTGAACTTGAATTGAAGAGAATAAAGGGATAGAAATGCAGAAAAAGATTGTGTAGCCTGGCAGTGCCACCGCTCCCACCACGCGCATCACGCACTTTGCGTAGGGCACCAAAGGACCCAAATGTAACCAATGAATAGTGGCTTTACTGCAAACTGTGTTTCACTCTTCATCAATAACGTTTACAATGTCAAAATTCACTAACACGATGTTACATGCAAGTTTGATACCTTTTGGGTTCTCTCAATCACCACGTAGTACTAGAATTGGTGGGTCTTCAATCATTCGTTTTCCAAGCATTTAGGCTACATAAAGCACATGATATGCTGAGTCGATTGAAACGCATTCCATTCAGATACCAGGCTCATAATTCACTTGTATTCGCAAAACGAAATGTGAAGCAACATGTCATTGCATACTTCCATTTCCAAAGCAATGAAGGTTGCTTAAAACAATTTAACATTGTGCATATTATTGTTAATATTGTGCTATCAATGTAACTCAAACAAATAAGGCTTGTAAACAAGAGCTGGCAAAAGGGCATTATGACAACGTAAAGATCAATGCTCTTAAAGTGACAGTGCACCATTTATAAGTAAAACAGCATTTCTTCAGAAATTAATGTTTAAAAATACACAGTAATGGTCTGTAAATAATAGGCCTTTTATTTTACTTCAGGTGTTTGAGTATTATTTAAATGTCACTCACTCAAAGCCACTCACTTAGGGCACCGAAATGGCCAGCAGGCCACCATCTTGACATGTCTTTATTAAAGGAACCGTATGTAAAAAATGTATTTCAATTAATCATAAAATTGCCCTGATATGTCACTAGACATTAAGAAATCATGTTCATTTCAAATACTTCAACTACTACAACAGTAGTCTGGCCAGGATATTGTCATTTAAAAAGTGAAGTTGCAGCCCTCAACTGATGTTGATGTTGTCATGTTGTGTTTTGGCCTAATGTGCCACCCTCCACCTATCTCCTAAACACAAAGTCAGTAGTGTTTCGTCATCCGGTTGCCAACTCAGTCAGTTGAGCCAGTCAGAGGGGAGGGGAAGGGGATACACCGCTCTGCAGTAATTTGAAAGTGATTGTAGTACCCGTTTTGGCCACAATCTTACATACGGTTCCTTTAAGCTTTGATTTACAATATAGTAGGCTCTCTATTGATTTTAATGAGTAGGCCTAGGCCTTAAAGTTACAGTATTTCTATCACAATTTACCAGACTTTGACCTTTTGTCGGTTTTTAACAAAATTCTGACTATGATTGTTCCTTGTATTGCATTATGAGCACTGCGCCTATTGCATTCTACTGTTGCCTTAAGCCTAGCTCAGTCATTATGCTATACCACATCTCCCTCCATTGGAAGAGCAAGCTGCATTGAGCGTAATAAACTGCATTTAGAATGGCAAATCCATATTTCTAGATATTTTGGTGAAAGTAACTTAAAAGTAATGCAATAGTAGTGTAATGCCTTACAATTCAGAGACAGTAATATTATAATGTAACAAATTACTTTGAAATGACAGTAATAAGTAATAATGCATAGTACATTACGATTTTGAAGTAACTTGCCCAACACTGCTGACAAGACAGCCTAGCTTTCCAACAACATCTGAGCCAAGTTCAAGTTAGCAGCTAGCTAGCACTAGCTAGCTAGCAAGCTGAGGTTGACCAGCTAGGTTACCCACATTGATATTGTCACAATTTGAAAGGGAAATGGGATTCAATACAAGCCAAAACTTACCCTGCTGTTGTTATTAGGAACCCATCCCTGTCTGTTGATATTTTTCACCCACTTCTGGCGAATGTCCTCATCTTGTGCTCGCCCAGGAAATCTGTGCAAACCTTATGGTACCAGACAGGGGCAGTCGACCCGGGGTATTTGGTGTATTTCACATTGTTTCTTCTTCCAACTAGTAATTTTATTGGTGCTATTCGAACAATTGAAAACGGAACATGTTTTCCCACTCAACATTATAAAATAATTAGTGAGATAGTCGTATATCGCGGGTTGTTATCCCAGTGGACGCAATTAATCCAATAGGAAGCACTGGTGCAACGCTACCCAGCAACAGCTCAGTAATGGCGCCCGCTTACTTCCGGTAGTTTCGCCGGATTCGTGTATAGATGATTGAGAAACATTTATGCCACATATGGCCATGTTTACTGAGATGGTTTTTACATTAGTTATGGTGAGCGTATAAACATATTGTGTCTATAAAGAATGTGAACCAGCGACAGTGTGGCTGCTTCTAGAGTGATGCACAACCACACCCTCCCTGGCCTTCTTCATATTCAACCCCACCCTCCCTGGCCTTCTTCATATTCAACCCCACCCTCCTTTCCATATTCTACAGCGGGCCTATTCAACTAGCGGCCAGATGCGGCCCACTTAAAATGTCCTGCGGCCCGGGCCCGGTAGCGATATTTTTTTTCCCAGGATGGTAGGGGAAGACTGTCTGTGATTGGCCAATACCGCCCTACTCTGTCTGTGATTGGCTGGGTTATGCATGAGAATACGCCCTACTCTGTCTGTGATTGGCTGGGGTTATGCATGATTGACAGTTGCTGCCTCTCTGGCTAAATCTGACGAGAACGTTAAAAAATCAAAAGACAAAACTGATGGTCTTCTATCGCTAGTATCAGCCATGGGTAATTATAAAATATCCCACCTAAATGTCTGACAATGACATGTTTTAAGCCTGCAGCAAATAAACAGTCCTAAACTCCTGGTAATGTCAGTTCAATTTTATATTACCCTGATAACCTAGTTAGCACTACCTTAATGCTATCCCTGCTATCTAGCACTACAGGTTGCTATGCTAGTTGTCAGTTTGGTTCTGGCTCACAAGGATGCACTAGCTAGCGCTACCCATCGGTTTATAAAAATAAGTTGGTGGGAAACCCCCCAAACCCCCTTAAATACCGTAACACTTATTCATCATGTTGACAACATAGTCTGTAAACAAGCTATTTTACAGTCTTTGGTTGACAACTTCAACCCTAACCTTAATCAATGCAATCCTTGTTAGCTACAGGTTGCTATGCTAGTTGTCAGTTAGATTCTGGCTCACGAAGTTTAGATAGCAGCACCATGGCAGTACTACCCATAGATATATATAGAACACCTATCAGTAGGGAATTTAAAATAAGTTGGGGGGAAAACCCCCCAAACCGCCCTAGTGCTAATACAAACAACCTATTTCACAGTCTTTCGTTGACAACTTCAACTATCAGTTGCGTTAAAATTGTTCCACGTCCACGACCAGAATGATGATTTGATTACTACCCATCTCCATAGAAACGGACAAGGTAGTAGCCGGCCAATCACAGGGCAGGTAGGGCGGGACTCTTCCCCTACCATCCTGGGAAAAAAAATATCGCGGCCCGGTAACAGGCAGGTCGTGTTGCCATGAGGATGGAATGATAAACAAAAATCTGCAGCCGTGATTAGCGAGTAGCATTTTCAAATCATAATCAAAGATTCTAAAGCAGAGCGTGTGAAGTAATGTTAGGCTAATCTCACTCGCTGCTGAAGATGTCTTTGTCTAAAGTTATTAAACGTCAAATTGACGATGAGAATCAGCAGATTAAGGCAGAATGGACTGAAAAATATTTATTTATTCTACCTTCTGCAACAAGTACCAGACCTACGTGCTTATTGTGCAACGAATCTATGTCTGTGATGAAAGAGTATAATGGCAAGAGACTCTTCTCTTCAAATCACGGCTCCTTTTCTACAAACTTCCCAGAGGGCTCAGAGGAACGGAGGAAACGGGTAAAAGGACTGGTAGAAAAACAGTCAAGTGGCTCTTGGACGCTTTTGTACAGCCCAGGAAAGGGCGATGGCAGCATCACTGTGAGTGGCCTGGACCCTAAGCCGTAAAAAACGACCCTTCACTGAGTCAGAGATGGTGAGGGACCGTATGCTAGCTGTCATTGATGAGGTGATAACTGACGAAAAAATTAAAGAAAGTGTATTTTCAGCAGTCAAGAAAAGTCCCTCTATCAGACACGTCAACTCTATCAGACACGTCGTAGAGTGGACTTGCTTGCTAAAGACGTCTCCAAAAAGTTTTTGGGAAATCTTAAAAAAGCGGACTGTATGTCTATTGCTGTTGACGAGTCGACTGATAACAACTCTGCATTTATGTGCGATTTTTTGACAGTACTGGTTTCCGCGAAGAACTCCTGGGGCTACTTTCATTGGAGGGCCGCACAACTGGAGAAATTATATTTCAAAAGATTGTATCGTTGTTTCATGAATGTGAGTTGGAGTTAGGAAAAGTTTGCTTGTTAGTAACCAATGGCGCACCAGCTATGATCGGGAGAGTGCATGGACTCATAGGTAGGCTATCAGCCATTGCCCCACAGATGCAGTTTTTACACTGTTTAATTCATCAGTCTGTGTTATGTGCCCAACTCAGTGGCAATCTTAAAAACACCACGGATACAGCCATGAGCATCATTAATTTCATACGCTCAACATCGAGCTTACATCACCTCTTTCGCCTGCTTTTTGTTGATACTGATGCTGAACACTCGGATCTGCTCCACAATGACGTCCGATGGCTCAGCAAAGGAAAAGCACTGAACCGGTTCTGCGAACTTCGCCAGGAGATTTTGACTTTCCTGAAAGCCTCTCAACAAGCAGGGGCATCGTCGCTTTTGCAGCAGATGACGGATGAGAAGTTTTTGGCAGAGGTCCACTTTTTATGTGACATTTTTGGACACCTGAATACTTTGAATCGCCAACTACTGGGCCGTGAACAGTCTATTGTGGGGTTGGTCGAGAGACTGTGTGCCTTCAATATCAAGCTAACGATCTTCACAACAAACTTGGAGGACTCAAAATGTATGCACTTTCCACAACTCCGTGATTTCATGGTCACAACACCAGGAGCGCACATCACACACGTCATGACAGACTTCATGGCAAAACTGACTGTGAACTTTACACAAAGATTTCAAAATTTCAGCATCCCCAATGAGATACTGCTGTTTGCTCGTGACCCTTTCTATCTTGCACCTGATGCAGAATTGTGTGCAATAGCACAAAAGGTATATTGTGTTGAAGAAAGAATGTTTCAGATGGAACTAGTGGATTTGCGGTCATCCTTTGCTTTAAAACAGCACTTGCAGTCTGATAGTACAGACGACTTTTGGTGTAACCATGTTAGCAAACATCAGTACCCCACAATAAGGAAAGTGGCCTTGCAAATACTGACCATGTTTGGGTCTACTTACACCTGCGAGTCTAGCTTTTCTCATTTGAATGCCAATCAAAATGAAGTCACGTTGATCCCTGACTAATGAGAAGTTACTTGAGTGTCTCAGGATTGCTCTCACCACTTATGAGCCTAATTATCTTGAAATACTGTAGCTAAATCTAGGCAGTGTAATTTTTCCCACTGACACAAATATGGCAGCTATTGATATGTAAGTTATGGTTAGCCTGGGTGTTTTCAAAGCTACTGTGATGTATTGTAGTTTGAGTTACATAGCCAAAAAGTTATAAGTTATTGAGTCATGTACAGTAAATATGCTCTGTATAAATATGAATGTGAGGAGTTTGTTGCTGGCTATGCTTGTGTATCAGCATCTTACCTGACTGAGAGAAGATTTGTTGATAATTGGTTGTGGATACTGTTCTTAGTTTCTTTTACAAATTAAATGTGAATGTGAATTGTTTTAATTGCCCGTTTTCATATTAATCTATACAGTTCTATTTGATATAGAATAAAAATAATTGGCACCATATCCAGTGTTTGTTGCTATATTTTACTCTTCCGTTTTAAACTAGATGTAGTTGGATAGAATGTTTTGCGGTGTCTCATTTTATGCTGCCCCCGAAAACCCAGTGTTTTTTTCCATTCGGCCCTCTTGGTACTGAAGTTGAATAGCCCTGTTATACAGACACCAGAGAGAGAGCAGAGGTCCAGTCCTGCAATATGACATCAGGCAGTTCTGCTTGTGAGGTTAGGTTGAATACGGCTGTCTGTTAAAGCAATAAGTCCCATTGTTTTTACTATAAGTCCCATTGTTTTTACTAAGGAAAGAAGGTCACAACACAAAGCATCACCATGCACACCTGGCGTCACCATGGCACACCTGGCGTAGTTTTATTGAACGAGGGCACAGGAAAATGTAGTGAATTATTTGTATGTTAGCATGCTAGTTAGCATAACTGCTAAAAATGATTAGCTAGGTTAGCTAAATAACATGGTTAACATGTTAGCATGCTAGTTAGAATAGTTAGCATACCTACTAAAAATGATTAGCTAAGTCACATGGTTAGCATACTTAACATGTTAGCATGCTAGTTAGCATACCTACTAAAAATGATTAGCTAGGTTAGCTAAGTCACATGGTTAACATAGTTAGCATTGCTAACATGCTAGTTAGCATAACTACTAAAAATGAAAACATTAGCTAAGTTAACTAAGTTGGTTAACATTATTATCTTTGATAACAAAGTTAGCATAACTGCTAGCAAACATTAGAGCCATTCCAACTGTTATCGTCAATTATCTACCTAAATAATTTAACCATTTAAATTATCCACCTATTTAACCGTTCAATCATTCCAACTATATTAAACCTTATCTACCAAGCAAATCATTTAACTATATAAACTATCCACCTATTTAACTGTTCAGTCATTCCAACTATATTAAACCTCATCTACCTAGCAACCAATATAGTTTGTTTTTACTCTGTATGATATTTTACATCATATTTTTTGCATTTTCATGCACTGTATTTCCTTCAGGAAATGCTTTTCTAGTTTGTAAATAACAATTCTTCCGCAGAAAATATTTTCTCTAGCTGAATTGTTGGCAAGTAATTCACAAATGCAGACAGCGTAACTTTTCTAAGGTGTACTAACATAGAACAAAATGGAGAGATGTGATGGGAATTTCACAACAGCATCAAATGTGACCCAGCCAATCATATTCAAGGGTCATTTTGAATTGTTACTCTGTTTTAGTCAGTTCAACTGTACAATAACACAATTGTGTAAGTGTCCAAGTTCACATGTTGATAGCAATTAATTTATGGTTAAATTTATAATAATTTAACTTCAAGACTACTTTTAGTTAGCCATGTAACCCGTCATGGTTTTAAACAAAGACCCCATCCCCTCCCCCAATGGAATGCTAATGTGCTGGTTTAAGGCCTATCACTTACACAAGACAAAGGATGCTACCTTGATATAATGTATCCATGTATCATGAAATGTAAATGTATTCATGTCTGGTATCATTTTGATAGTCTCATTACAAGGATTGTAATGATGTGATTGTGAGAATGTTTGGAACATTCTATAAGTGATATTTCTGATATATAAGATATCTCTCCTCATGCTATTCTGATAAGAATTCATAGGTGTGAAGTGGGTGTGAGTAGGTGTGTCTGATGCCAACTGGAGAACCAATAGTGGGATTGTACTTGGCGCCATTTTTGTTCTTTGTTTAAAGCATTTAAAAGTAACTAAACTGCAATGTTTGTCAGATCAGATTTTCTAGACTTGGACTAAGGATGTAGCGGAAGAGAGGATAAGTTGGCTACAGGCCAACCTAGGCCTCAGGCCTGGGCTAGGCCTACATAGACCATAGACCTTTTTTTGTACTCTCTCTCAGCTTGTAACATAATAAACCTGATTCCTGAGTTTTTCCTGAAGTTCCCCAGTCTAAGATCAATATTAAGTAATTATTCACCTACAATTACTTTCAATGTGCAATTTGTCTGAATTCCCCCCCAACTCCTCTCTCTTCCTCCCCCCTGCTCTCTCCCTCCCCTGCCCTCTCTCCCTCTTTGTCTTGCTCTGTCTCTCTCTCCCTCCCCCTGCTCTATTCCTCCCCCTGCTCTCTCTCTCCCTTTGTCTTGCTCTGTCTCTCTCTCTCCCTCCCCTGCTCTCTATCCCTCTGTTCTTCCTCCTTTTTGCCTCTGATTCCACTGAGCTGCTTGTTTGACTTGCTGATGGCTTTTTATATGACATATTTTTAAGCAGCGTCCTTGGGTGCTGTGTGTCTGTGTGTGTCCTTGGGTGCTGTGCACCACGTTGGAAATGAAATGTTTTTCTAAGCGAGCCGTCCAGAGAGCTCTGTGCCTACAGTGCGTCCGTGTGTGTGCGTCTGTGAGTGTGTATATGTGTGTGTGTGTGTGTCTGTGTGTGAACGTCTGTGAGTGTGTATGTGTGAGTGTGTGTGTGTATGTGAGAGTGTGTGTGTGTGCGTCTGTGTGTGTGTGTTCCCACAGTCTGCAGGAGACTTGATGCTTCCCAGAGGACAACAGACAGAAGACACTGAACCGTGTTAATGCCCAAACTACACAACCACGTAATCACCGTGTTAATGCCCAAACTACGTAATCACCGTGTTAATGCCCAAACTACGTAATCACTGTGTTAATGCCCTAAACTACACAACCACGTAATCACCGTGTTAATGCCTAAACTACACAACCACCATTTTAATGCTCAAACTACACAACCACCGTGTTAATGCCCAAACTACTCCACCAAGTAATCACTGTGTTAATGCCCAAACTTCACAACCACATAATCACTGTGTTAATGCCCTAACTACACAACCACCATTTTAAAGCTCAAACTACTCAACCACTGTGTTAATGCCCAAACTACTCCACCACGTAATCACCGTGTTAATGCCCAAACTACTCAACCACACATGTAATTAACAGCCTGTGACCATTCAGCCTGTGGCATATTTATTTACACATGTAAAGATATGACCATTCAGCCTGTGGCATATTTATTTACACATGTAAAGAGTGGTGGACATGAGAGTGAGGTGTGTGTGTATGTGAGGTGTGTGTGTACGTGAGGTATGTGTGTGTATGTGAGGTGTGTGTGTGTGTTGATGCACATGCATTAGGTGGACATCCCTCAGTCCCTCCTGATTGATCAGAGCTGAACGTGGCATTTTTACTGTCTATCAGAGCTGTGTGTGAAAAGGCAAAGTGTGTGTGTGAGTGTGTGTATTTATGTGTGCAAGTGTGTGTGTGTGTGTGTATTTATGTGTGCGTGTGTATGTGAGTGTCTGTGTGCGCTAGTGCTTTGTTTACTTTCGGACAGTGTTACCCGCCTGTCAATCAGTCAGAGGCCAACCCCATGCCATTAATCGTTCTGTCATGACATCTCTCTCTCTCTTTCTTTCTCTCTCTCTCTGTCTCTCTTTCTCTCTCTCTTTCTCTCTCTGTCTCTCTCTTTCTCTCTGTCTCTAAGAGCAAAAACACAGCTCTGGGGGTACATCTGTGTGCGTCTGTGAGAGAACATGAGAACACTGTGCATGTGAAGGTACTGTGGGATAGATGTACACCCACACACACACACACACTCAGAGGGCCAGATATACCAACGATTTTGTGCCCACTTGAGGCGTATTTTCTTCGGAACGTGCACGTAAAAATATGGCGTGGTATGTACTAACAGGCTGCACTTGCGTAAAACTGCAGACTGCCTGTCGCAGGAGCTGAGAATGGCAATTGCAGAGAATGACACTTTTCCGTGTCATGCATTTGCATTCACAGGAGGGTTAGTGGTAGAGAGATACTGGGCCCTATCATGACATTCTAAAGCGCATCGTCACTCGTCAAAAGCTTATTCAAATTTAGTAGGATGTCCAGTCCGCATTGGGAGGGGTTTCGTTATCAAACGTCGAGCGCATGGTGCAACAAGGTGTTCCTAGGTTTTTTTAATCAGTCATATGGGTGTGTTTGGGGCGTAACATCATTTAAACCAATGAGAATGACATCTGTCATTCCCTTTAACGGCGCAAAGCGCGATATGTCAAATAAATGCATCAGTATTTTTGCATTCAACGGCGCATTTGAAGGAGGCTGCTTGCGAGACCGTATGGAATAGTCATTCCACTAAACCATGCTTTACCAAAATCTAGCATAGCCTTCACGCATTTGCACTCGTCTATTATTTGAACTCATTGGCAAAGTGAAACTGACTTCACCAAGGAGTCAACGACAAGACAGTTATATTTCACTATTGACTGACAATGGGTTACCATCGAAAACATAGGCTGAAAAAAGCAACACTTACCCAAATATTGCTCAAATGACTGAACAAAACAACATTTATCCTGCAGAGGAGTTGCTTATATCTCGTGACAGCGCGTCTTCAGCTGTGCTCCATACGTGTCTCTCGCCTCTCCCCTAATCACTTTTAACCGTCATTACCAATTTGCAAACGATGGTGAATAACTACTCATAATGAGATGTACAGTATTTCCTAATATCTTTATTCTATTTATGTTTCCCATTGTAATCGTGCAATTTGTAATGTTTTGCATGGACGTGCGCTGGTGTGCGTTCATGAATGATAGAAGGATGGTGCGTGCACCTGCCAATATGACTGTTGACAATGCGCTCTTAAAATAACATATAAACAACTTGCCATAGACTTCTGACCAGGTGTACAATAGCGATTTTTAGATAATGCGCTAGGCCCCTCCCTAGGTTGTTAATTCCCACACCCCTGGGCGCATTGTTTAAAAAATAAACGTGCAAAATACCGAATTAATCTTTGCACGGGTGGAAAACGAGTTTTACGCCATGCGCCAGTGTGCAAAATAGAGCCCATTCTGTCTAAGACTTAAAGGAGAATTCCGGTGTGAACGTATGTCTCATAGCTCATCTCGGCTTGTCCCCTGCACTCAGAAATCTGGCGCTAGTTAGCCAATGCTACAGTTTTTGGATGGGGGTGCCTCGGGCATCGGCCTAGCCATGCAAATGTCATCCAAAAATAATTCCGTGGAAATGCATGGATTCCAGTTGCTGCTACTGGAAGAAACTGGAATCCATGCATTTCCACAGAATTATTTTTGGAATCTGATCCCTTATCATACCTGTTCATTCTTAATCGTCGCTCGACTTATTGTGACTAAATTCAAGATGGCTGCAAACGCTAAACTCTGTGAAGATACTGTCTGTATAAATCGTCTTGTAAGTAAACTACCAGTGCTTTTTCAAAGTTCTCAATGTCTTGTTTTAAATGTCAAGGCCCTCAGAAGTCTACCAATGATGTATGGAGCTACTTTGAGCCTCGTAAATGGTGTAAAACAATGATTTATTTGCATGGCTAGGCCGATGCCCGAGGCACCCTCATCAAAAAACTGTTGGTAGCATTGGTTAACTAGCGCCAGATTTCTGAGTGCAGTGGACAAGCCCAAATGAGCTATGAGACATATATTCACACTCGGTATCATGTTTCAACACACTTTAGGTCAAAATCACACCGGAATTCTTCTTTAAATGTTGCTTTTAGAAGGTTAGCGGTAGAGAGATACTTTGTCTAGATTTTGGCATGGACCTTATTCTTTGTTTATTTTGACTGTATTCTGGACAGTTACGGTGTCCCCATAGGGACATGTGCTTCACACACTTTTTAAACAGAAGTTGTGTGTTAAAGATTGAGCAAACTTGGTCCCCATAAGGAATTGTAATATAGTGTGTAAAATGTTCCCACAAGACCTGTTCAAGATGTTTGAATGCATAGTGAACTTATCTGTGTGGAAAGCTTTATTTTGTATGGCAAAATGTTGTAAAATGAAAAATAATTTTCACTTTTAAACATCAAAGAACTTTGAGAAAATCACCTGTCACAAATTGGCCAATCTCCATATTTCTTGTATATATTCAGTTTATTATCGTGTAAAAAAAACAAAAATAAGATAATTGTGTGGTTTTCAATTAATTTATGTTTTATTTACTTTTCATTTGCAGCTCTACATGCTTCTAATTACAATTATTTCCCTTTCTAGATGAAAGACAAAACTATATATTTCTACTCCATCGGATAGTGACAATGAATATATTCCAAATACCACTAGTGAGAGTGACTGTGACCGAGGGAGTGATATCACCATTCAACCTGGCAGAAAATGCCAGTCTTGTGATGATGTGCTGGATGCTTGTTTATCAAAGACTTCCTCTGTCTGTGACAGCACAACACCAGAACATCAGGCAAAATGACTTGTGAAAGGCACAACCTTAATTCTGAAGCCAGCAGTTTAGAGGAGCCACCTTGTTTGAGTCAGACCATACATGATGACTTTGTTGTTGGTGCGCACCACAACAGAGGTGGCAAAAGAGTGACAACATCAGATAAAATTACCTTTGATAGGCACAACCTTACATCTGGTACTAGCAGGCAGTGTTGGGAAAGTTCACTTTCTACGTGAACTAGTTCAAAGTTCAGTTCACAAATTTTAAAATGAACTAGTTCAGTTCATAGTAGTTCATAATTCAAAATTTTGAATTAAGTTCACACTTTCCAAAAATTAACTAGTTCATAGTTCTTTTTTTTCATATGTTGCTGCGAGCTATTATTTTTCAAAATTATTGCCACATCCCATATAGAATGCAGTTAATTTGGGTTGAGGATCTGTCTTGACAGTCTTTTGATTTTTTATTGGCTTGCACATACCTTGAAAGGCTAGCCAGGTGCTTCAGTTCAATGTGCCGTTTCAGGTTTGCTGTGGATGTGACAGGAGTGCGGGCAAAGTTTGCACAGAAATGTACGATTTTTCCCATCCTCACCGACCTTGTCATATAACTTGTTTAAATGATCATACGACGCCTCCTTGCTGCTTTGTCGTCTACATCAGCCTTTCTCAAACTTCTTTGACCTGAGGCCCAGTCAAGTCATTCTTTGGGGTCATAGGGCCCACCTACATGAACCCACCCCCCATCAAGTTATCATAATGATATCACAATTATTATTATACTATATTGCTATACATGCACTTCAAAACAGTCAATGTTTAAAGTGCTAAGATTGTTCACAAAAGTTTGTGAAAACATGCACATCAGAGTACTGCTTTACTAATGTAAAATATAATTAGGCCTACAATAGTTTCATTGTTTTTGCATTGTTGCATGATAAGTATATATACTCTTTACATGAGAAATACTTCTCAAAACAACAGCAATTATGGGTGCTGTTGTTTTGGGATGTTTCCCTCATGCAAGCATCATACACTGATAGAATATTTATATGCTATTTATTTACATTTCATTTGAATGCCTGAATGTAAGGATTCGGGAAACACAATACCAGCTTATGTGAATGGTAAATGGCAGATCAGATCATATAAATCACTGATCTGGGGATCTTTAACTAAGACTAAATAATAGCTTTTGGCTGACTTTAATACTTAATATAATGCTAGACAGTGTTTTATATAGTCTGTGCTCTGTTTTTTATGGACAGATTTATTGCATAAATCCTTGTCGTTCTATCAAATGTCGTTTCATAATTAACTCATTGAGTGCCAAAAACTATTATAACTAAATATACTAAATATTAAGTTTTTCCTTCCCATGCGTTGAGTGCCAAAAACGTAATATTACGTTTTTTGCTTTTTTTTAAATTACGAGACACTCTAACACACCTTATATGTGATTTTGGGAACTCTGTGATGAATGTAAATGAAATATATGACGATCGAAAACTCATGAAAACGTATGAAAATCTGGACATTTTATCATAACTCGGTTGCCGCTTTGGGTCGAATCAGTGACGCATGTATGTCATCTCAAAACCAGGCCATTTTCGTGGGTCTATCACTAGGTGGCAGTCTCGCCAGGTCTCGCTGATCACTTCCCGGAAAATTTACAGGCAACTAGGGGTGTGAATCTCTCATGTGAAAGACGATACGATTCACATCTAGATACATGGGCACGATTCGATACAAGAAAAGATACATGTTTATAAAAAACGATTCGGTACGATTCGATGCAGTTCAAGAATGGAAAGCATTCTGAAAGATTTTATAATTTGCTCAAGGTGCACATTCATTTTATATTATCAATTATAATGGTCATGGTTGTCAATTAGGCAACAAAATGTGTGAATATGATTATCTAAACCAGTGGCTCTCAACCTTTTTTGAACAAACGCCCCCTGACGTCATCATGAATCTCCTGATGCCCCCCACCCAACAAACACACACAAAGATATAGACCACTGATATGCTCATAATTGCCTAATGATGGTGATAATTATTATTATTATTGTTATTATTATTATTAGCCTACTACTACTACTACTACTACTAATAATAATAATAACAAATGGTTGTATAAGTGTTGGAATCAAAGTGGTCTATGAGTAGTCAAATTAAGGTTTTGTTTGAGATAAGACCTCGAGTGAGTAGCCAAGGCTTTGTGCTTGAATGCTGTTTGGTCAGATCTGTGGAACATGGTCAAATTCTTGATAATACTTCATTTATGTTTTGTGTGTGGTCTACTTGTTTCAGTTCATTAGTAATAAGGGGAAAACATTGCACAAGAATTGGGGAAGTTTGAAAGTATGTATTTGCACATTCAAAACGCAACACCAGAGATTAATGCAGGTCTCTGGTAACAGACATTTTAACATCAATCAATCACGTGAACAGCATGCCTCTTTGACCAATGACAATATCGTTCGGTCACGCACTCAATTAAGCTGATTAGCAGCCCTATAAAATAAAATTTGAAATCGCCGTTATTTAACTGAAGGCGGGGGAAGGCGACGGCAACAGCCTGTCGCCAATTTTAAACAAGAAAAATAGTAATTTGAGGCAAAGAACTTCGATGAAATGGACATTCAGCCACAGAAATTAACAAACTAGTAAAAATGAATTTAATTTAGTGTGAGCCCTGTGCTTGATGGCTAGCTGCCAGCTTTTTAACGTCAGGACACACAGACGTCAGCTTCAGCCTGAGCGCACCGGAGTCTACTAAATTCAGACGGTTGCGGTACTTGGTCTGCAAGTGGAGAGCTTGGCTGAATCCCTGCTCTACGAGGTATGACGTGGGGAAAGCAAGAAGAAGAACACAAGTCTTCTCCCACAGCAGCGGAAAACGCAGACCATGTGTGGCCAACATGGCACGCCAGCCAGAGGTGCGGAACGTGGCCTTGGCCTCTTCATCATTCTGTAGGTCAATGAGGCTTTCCTGAAATGCGCCATCAATGCTGGACGCATCCACTTGGAATGGCTCCGTCACCCATTCTGGGACGTCTAATTCATTGAGATCCCTGAAACGGACCTCCAGGTCCGCTTTCACCGTTTTCAAGTGGTCGGTGTAACGGAGCAGATGGTTGTCTGTGAGATCATCCAGCACCTGAATGTAAGTATAAAAGTTATCTTATTCCCAAAGAAAGTTCAGCCTTCATTGCTTGTCTATTATTATTATTATTATTATTATTATTATTATCATTATTACTATTATTATTATTATTATTATTATTATAATAATACACTATTATTATCAGCCTAATAACGTAGCCTACCTTGGTCAGTTGATTAAAATTATTTAGCTGACGCCTGCCCAAATTATTTCAGTACAGGTCCAGCTTGGCAAGGAGACTGCGCACTGTGGCCTTTGAATGGACAAGCGTCACGGCCTCTCCTTGGAGCTTCAGGGAGACCTCATTCATTTTCCCAAAGAAGTCCGCGAGGTAATGGATGTCGGCGCGACAAGACAGCAGCTTCTCCGTTAGATCGGCATCGACACCTTGTAGGAACTCCAGGACTGTCTGAAACAGCTCGCACAGCCTCGCCAGGCAGTTGCCTTTGGAGAGCCAGCGCACCTCGGTGTGGAGCAACAGACGCTCGAAGGCCTCATCATTCTCGCCACACAGCTGCCTGAAGAGCCTATCATTAAGAGCATGGGCTTTGATTTGATTTATTGCTTTTACTGCTGTGTTGAGTGACTGGTGGAGAGATGGGCTGATGGCTTTGGACGCGAGGTTGTGACGGTGGAGGACACAGTGCACTGTCAACACCTGCGGCACACGCTCCTTAAGGAAAGTGGCGAATCCGCGGTACCTCCCAACCATAGCGGGAGCTCCATCTGTGGCACAGGCGAGGATGTTCCCCAGTGGAATGGACTTCTCCTGGAGGTACTCCTTTAGCGCGTTGAATATCGTTTCTCCTCTTGTGTCCGCAGAGAGATATTTAATAAACAGCATGTCCTCGGCCACATCCCTCCCAGACACAAAACGCGCATAGGCCATTAGGAGAACATTGTTGTCTGCTGGATACTGAAACGATTTTCTCGCAGTGTGGCACACAGCTGCTCCTCAGTGTCCAGCGCCATCTCTCTAACCCTCCGTGCCACACTGTCATTGCTGAGCGGGATGGCCCTTAACACTGGCGCTGGGTCTCGCTCCATCACAGTGGAGATGACCTCTTTAATCGCTGGGAGAACCAGCTTTTCTCCTACAGTAAATGGTGTGCCAGACTTAGCTATCAGTAAAGAAATATTGTAGGACGCCACTAACCCGTTCTCTGTCTGGTTTGTCTTCCGAGCGAACAGATTCGAAATGGTTTGTCTTGAATGTTTCTCTTTGAGGGCATTGAAATAAGCCGCATCATGAGATGCCTTGTCAGGATGCATTTTGTTCAGGTGATCCTTTAAACGTGAGGGTTTCATCGCCTCATTAGAGAAAACCTGCTCGCAAAGCAGGCACATCGGGAGCTGAACATTTGTAGGTGAGGGAATAAAGCCAAAGTTTATGTAATCGACACTGTACTGTCTGCATTTCTTCTTGTTTGCCGCCATGTTTTTTAAGTTTTGATATTAAAAAAATATGTATACGTAATTGTGCTTGTGTACACATTTTGATTGGATATGTAATTTTAACCCGCGAAGCAGGGTTCGACTGTTGCAGCCGTCAGGAGCCGTCAACCCGCTCTGCGGCGGTCAGTCTGCTGAATTTGTTTATAGATGTTGCCATGGAAATGACATGACAGTAGCCTAGAGCGCTCCGCTGTAGAATCTTCGGCCGATTCTAACAAAGAAGATTCTACAGCGGAGCGCTCTAAGGAGGAAACTAGACGGAGCCACCAGGCACAAATCATTCCATTTCGTGTCAAAACAAACAAATGTAATGCTTAAACATTATAATAAATATCAGTGATCAACGCCCCCCATTTGTGTCTGATCGCCCCCCTCTCAGCTACCTCATTCACAACGCCCCCCGACGGTGTTCAAACGCCCCCGTTGAGAAACGCTACTGTAGGGGCAAGGGGGGCATGGAGAGAGTGATTTAAATGTAGCGGGAGAGATGGATAGGAAGAAGGGAAGAGATGGAGTGTGAGAAAGATAATGAAAGATGGGGTACCCCTAGGTAACTGCAGGGAGGAGAGGGGGTACCCCGCTAGGTAACCACGGGAGGGGGGGGGTTAGTCCACTAGGTAATGGCAGGGTGGAGGGGGGGTACTCCACTAGGTAGCTGCAGGGAGGAGGTGGGTACCCCACTAGGTAACGGCAGGGAGGAGGTGGGTACCCCACTAGCATCATTTCATCATTTCAAAGGTAACTATGCAAGTGACACTAGCAGCCCAGCCATACAGCAGCGTCCACTAGCAGCCCAGCCGTACAGCAGCGTCCACTAGCAGCGTCCACTAGCAGCCCAGCCATACAGCAGCGTCCACTAGCAGCCCAGCCGTACAGCAGCGTCCACTAGCAGCATCAACTAGCAGCCATTATGTGAACAGAAATTGATGATAAACACAGAAAAAAATAAATAAATGATATAAATAACACACCATCTGGATCTATCTCGTCCAAGTTCTCTCTGACAGCCCTCCTTGCTCAAGGGCCATTCAACTTCAACTTGGCTGATCTTGGCAAGTTGAAGGATCTTCTCTGGGAGTCTATAGAATTCACACTGTATTCTTATATCGTGCCTAAGAAAATTTGCCAACTGATCCATCTCTGTCTGTCATGTTCAGCACTGTTGAGCGGGTTGCGGCATGCTTTCGCAGTCTGGTAAGTGTCAGTGCTTGGGACACTTTGCCGTACATGTGTTGTGTTCAGTACACAGTATATGTTGTCTTGTTTTTTGTGTCACAAGAATTGGAACTGGGCGACCACGTTTTCCCCTGATGACAATCCTTGAAAAGTGTCTGCAAAGTTTTCTGTCCACTTCAGAGAGTACCCAGTCCACATCCTCATGTGGATCCGAAGTGTCTCTGGATGTGAATGCAGGTAACGGCAGCTTGCTCCTTCCCTACACCGGGGGAAAGAATGATCTGGGCCAGACATACCTTTGCCAGCATTCTCCAGGCATTTGCACGGGGAGGTTCCGAGAGCGAATGGCACCTTTTATCTTGCACTTGAGGAAGATGTCCATGCAATGGTTGCACATCTTCAGTAAAGGGCATGAGAGCTGGCACATTCCACTTAGCTTCCCTGATGTTTCTCAAGGCTGTAGCTGAGATCCTCTTGAAACTCACTGGCATTCTTCACAAGCTCTTTCTCTCAGTAGCAGGTTGAAACACTTTAGGCTACTATTGTAAGCTACTCAAATGCAGCACAAACAAGACATTTTAGTTAGGCAAACAGACAATCCTAACTACTATTGACTATAACGTAGCCGACTGCTTTAAAGCTTCCAGTGTGGATAAACAAATACAAAATCACAATAAATTGCGAAAATCACCGGAACAAAAGAAAAGCTCTCCAAAACCAGAGTGCACAAACGTGATTCGCTTCGAGTTTACAGTTTAGATTTACAATTAAAGGCAGCCCGGGCGCCAGAGGAAAGGAAAATGTAGAAATAAAAATATCCCCAAAAGAGAAAATAATAATCCCCAGGAAAACCCCTAAGGAAACCTCCCCGGTAGCCTATGTAATTTATACAGTATATTTATATATACATTTCTTTTGCCATTTCTGTTTTTGGTGTGCACCAGTAACTATGTTGTTATGTATGGTCTGACTTGAACAAGGTGGCTCCTCTGACCTGCTAGCAGTGTTGAACAAAAGTTCATGAACTCGTTCATATTTTGAGCTAACATGAACTGAACGTACTGTATTACTGCCTGATGAACGTTACTGTGAACTCGTTCATTCTGGTGTCTGTGAACGGCACGCTCTTTTAGTTTAACTTCGTTCAATAGGGTGCCAGATTTCTACAGAGCCTTCCACGCGAAAACCCGGCTAAAACACACCGTAAAAAGGCCTTAATATGGCAGCATGCAGGTCACCATTTCTCAAACTATGGACCGCGGTCCGCAACGTGGTCAATGCTGGTCTGCACAGTGAAATTATTCCCGGGGCATCGTCTGATAATTTGCTGCGCAATTGATCAAGGAACCGCGGACAGAAAAAGAAAACAAAAATTTCTGCAATTAGTAGGAAATACTTGTTAAATTGGTGTCATCAAACATAGAGGCATACAATTAAGTCGTGGTATGAGCGTTTATTCAATGCATGCGTGTGCACGTTGGTAGCAAAGCTAAGCTTCAACCTATTGGAAGGCTATTTAACTCATTGAATGCCAAGCTGTTTTCGGAAGCTTTGTCCTAGAGTGCCAGCAATCTAGACCAGCGGTTCCCAAACTTTTCCCCCCGCGTACCACCGCCTACATTCCGACTCGGCTCGCGTACCCCCACCATCCGACACATAAACACATAGCCTAAAAACGTAACGCATTCTATAACACCCCCCCGCGTTGACAATATTTGTCCGTTTCCCGGTTTTAGGTGCGTGCATTTGGTCAGTTAAAAAGTTATGAAAATTAGCCTGCATAGTAGCCTAACTACATCCACATACAATATCTTATCTTATAATGGGCCTACAACAACGCATGACAAGGATGTATTCGTTTGTACAACACTATACAGCCTAGAAAGGCTAAACTTAGGCTACCTTAGTTTGTTAAAGCCTAGCTTAATGTTACCTTGCCCATCTGAAATAACTCCTAGCTTTGCTCCTTCCCTCCTTTCTGTTTTTGTTGTTTTCAAAAACCTGTTATATCCGCGAAACTTTCCCCCACGGACCATCCAACGCATTCAAAAGTAACGCATTCTATTAGCTATTCCAGGCGTCATGTTTAATAATCTGCCCTTTTTTTGATGAACACATACAGAGTTTATAAATGATATCCTTTAATTTCATGTTTTCATATCATTATGACCTGATTCGAAATTATGTATTTATTCATGAATTAATTACAAAAGATGTAAAATTTTCATTTTATAGGCTACCTGTCCGCCATAGCCCTTTTCATCTCGCGTACCCCCTAGAAGCAGCTCGCGTACCACCGGGGGTACGCGTACCACAGTTTGGGAATCCCTGATCTAGACCATTGTTGATGATTTTTGTACAGCCACAGCATATTCTGTGTTATAGCTATAAACACATACAATGGCTCGTTTAAAAGGTGAGACTTTAAGCTCTCAGTGGGTGCAAACCGTGTATTTCTACACGCCTCTGTTCCTGAGAAATTCCAAGCTAAACAGTGGCTAGTTTTCATCAAAATCGCTGTTTTTTTCTAGAAATGGAGATATAATGTCATCCGTTTTTAACGTGTAAGATACGGCTACATCGATACGTGAAGCCCCGTATCGGAAAAAAACTTAAATGAACCGGTCGTTATATCGATTTACTTGTTATGAATCGGTGCACAACCTTTTCTGCTCGCTCAGACTCATTTACGTTCCAAGCAGCGCGTTCATCCCACTTCCGGTTTTGAAACTATACGTGGCACGGAATTGTGGGTAATGCAGTTCGTTTTTGGTTATATTCATTGCCCAAAGTTGTCAAATGACCTTATTACCCATACATCTATTGCAACTTAACCATGTGACAACTTGCACTCGGTCGGCTTTTGTTTTTCGAAATCCAGCGCGAAATTAAGCACTTATAGCATTCCTAAACAGCAACGATAGTCTGTAGAGTAGCCTTACCTTTGATGAAGGGATTTCCTTAATGTTAAATAATAATTTGGCCCTTGCTGCTAAAACGATGCATAAATTATTAGCCAATGATTTTGTTCATATTCACTCAGACTTGTGGCATTTTAGGTTTCTGCATTAGGTCTACTGTTGGAACAAAATAAGCCCAGAGTTCATTGATTTGTAGGCCTTTTTTATTCTTGTAGGGTAGGTTAGGCCTATATGAGAAAAGGCCAAGAGTGTCTTAAGCACTGTTTTATTTTATTTCGGTATTGTCTTACCTCAACAAAGCTACAGCTCAGATATAACTCTATAAAATCTGTAAAGTCTATAAAAATGTATTTTTATGTTGTATTTGGCTGGCTTGACTGAAATGTAGACTATTCTTTTTTCATTTCAATACAGTATATGAAACAAACCTCAGTTTAGATTAGCGTTTCTCAACGGGGGCGGTACCGCCCCCCTGGGGGCGTTTGAACACCGTCGGGGGGCGTTGTGAATGAGGTAGCTGAGAGGGGGGCGATCAGACACAAATGGGGGGCGTTGATCACTGATATTTATTATAATGTTTAAGCATTACATTTGTTTGTTTTGACACGAAATGGAATGATTTGTGCCTGGTGGCTCCGTCTAGTTTCCTCCTTAGAGCGCTCCGCTGTAGAATCTTCTTTGTTAGAATCGGCCGAAGATTCTACAGCGGAGCGCTCTAGGCTACTGTCATGTCATTTCCATGGCAACATCTATAAACAAATTCAGCAGACTGACCGCCGCAGAGCGGGTTGACGGCTCCTGACGGCTGCAACAGTCGAACCCTGCTTCGCGGGTTAAAATTACATATCCAATCAAAATGTGTACACAAGCACAATTACGTATACATATTTTTTTAATATCAAAACTTAAAAAACATGGCGGCAAACAAGAAGAAATGCAGACAGTACAGTGTCGATTACATAAACTTTGGCTTTATTCCCTCACCTACAAATGTTCAGCTCCCGATGTGCCTGCTTTGCGAGCAGGTTTTCTCTAATGAGGCGATGAAACCCTCACGTTTAAAGGATCACCTGAACAAAATGCATCCTGACAAGGCATCTCATGATGCGGCTTATTTCAATGCCCTCAAAGAGAAACATTCAAGACAAACCATTTCGAATCTGTTCGCTCGGAAGACAAACCAGACAGAGAACGGGTTAGTGGCGTCCTACAATATTTCTTTACTGATAGCTAAGTCTGGCACACCATTTACTGTAGGAGAAAAGCTGGTTCTCCCAGCGATTAAAGAGGTCATCTCCACTGTGATGGAGCGAGACCCAGCGCCAGTGTTAAGGGCCATCCCGCTCAGCAATGACAGTGTGGCACGGAGGGTTAGAGAGATGGCGCTGGACACTGAGGAGCAGCTGTGTGCCACACTGCGAGAAAATCGTTTCAGTATCCAGCAGACAACAATGTTCTCCTAATGGCCTATGCGCGTTTTGTGTCTGGGAGGGATGTGGCCGAGGACATGCTGTTTATTAAATATCTCTCTGCGGACACAAGAGGAGAAACGATATTCAACGCGCTAAAGGAGTACCTCCAGGAGAAGTCCATTCCACTGGGGAACATCCTCGCCTGTGCCACAGATGGAGCTCCCGCTATGGTTGGGAGGTACCGCGGATTCGCCACTTTCCTTAAGGAGCGTGTGCCGCAGGTGTTGACAGTGCACTGTGTCCTCCACCGTCACAACCTCGCGTCCAAAGCCATCAGCCCATCTCTCCACCAGTCACTCAACACAGCAGTAAAAGCAATAAATCAAATCAAAGCCCATGCTCTTAATGATAGGCTCTTCAGGCAGCTGTGTGGCGAGAATGATGAGGCCTTCGAGCGTCTGTTGCTCCACACCGAGGTGCGCTGGCTCTCCAAAGGCAACTGCCTGGCGAGGCTGTGCGAGCTGTTTCAGACAGTCCTGGAGTTCCTACAAGGTGTCGATGCCGATCTAACGGAGAAGCTGCTGTCTTGTCGCGCCGACATCCATTACCTCGCGGACTTCTTTGGGAAAATGAATGAGGTCTCCCTGAAGCTCCAAGGAGAGGCCGTGACGCTTGTCCATTCAAAGGCCACAGTGCGCAGTCTCCTTGCCAAGCTGGACCTGTACTGAAATAATTTGGGCAGGCGTCAGCTAAATAATTTTAATCAACTGACCAAGGTAGGCTACGTTATTAGGCTGATAATAATAGTGTATTATTATAATAATAATAATAATAATAATAATAGTAATAATGATAATAATAATAATAATAATAATAATAATAATAGACAAGCAATGAAGGCTGAACTTTCTTTGGGAATAAGATAACTTTTATACTTACATTCAGGTGCTGGATGATCTCACAGACAACCATCTGCTCCGTTACACCGACCACTTGAAAACGGTGAAAGCGGACCTGGAGGTCCGTTTCAGGGATCTCAATGAATTAGACGTCCCAGAATGGGTGACGGAGCCATTCCAAGTGGATGCGTCCAGCATTGATGGCGCATTTCAGGAAAGCCTCATTGACCTACAGAATGATGAAGAGGCCAAGGCCACGTTCCGCACCTCTGGCTGGCGTGCCATGTTGGCCACACATGGTCTGCGTTTTCCGCTGCTGTGGGAGAAGACTTGTGTTCTTCTTCTTGCTTTCCCCACGTCATACCTCGTAGAGCAGGGATTCAGCCAAGCTCTCCACTTGCAGACCAAGTACCGCAACCGTCTGAATTTAGTAGACTCCGGTGCGCTCAGGCTGAAGCTGACGTCTGTGTGTCCTGACGTTAAAAAGCTGGCAGCTAGCCATCAAGCACAGGGCTCACACTAAATTAAATTCATTTTTACTAGTTTGTTAATTTCTGTGGCTGAATGTCCATTTCATCGAAGTTCTTTGCCTCAAATTACTATTTTTCTTGTTTAAAATTGGCGACAGGCTGTTGCCGTCGCCTTCCCCCGCCTTCAGTTAAATAACGGCGATTTCAAATTTTATTTTATAGGGCTGCTAATCAGCTTAATTGAGTGCGTGACCGAACGATATTGTCATTGGTCAAAGAGGCATGCTGTTCACGTGATTGATTGATGTTAAAATGTCTGTTACCAGAGACCTGCATTAATCTCTGGTGTTGCGTTTTGAATGTGCAAATACATACTTTCAAACTTCCCCAATTCTTGTGCAATGTTTTCCCCTTATTACTAATGAACTGAAACAAGTAGACCACACACAAAACATAAATGAAGTATTATCAAGAATTTGACCATGTTCCACAGATCTGACCAAACAGCATTCAAGCACAAAGCCTTGGCTACTCACTCGAGGTCTTATCTCAAACAAAACCTTAATTTGACTACTCATAGACCACTTTGATTCCAACACTTATACAACCATTTGTTATTATTATTATTAGTAGTAGTAGTAGTAGTAGTAGGCTAATAATAATAATAACAATAATAATAATAATTATCACCATCATTAGGCAATTATGAGCATATCAGTGGTCTATATCTTTGTGTGTGTTTGTTGGGTGGGGGGCATCAGGAGATTCATGATGACGTCAGGGGGCGTTTGTTCAAAAAAGGTTGAGAACCACTGCCCTACAGCATATCTCCCTCTCCCTCTTTGTCTCCTTCCCTCCATCTCCTTCTCTCAATATACCTAATTGATGACTTCCACAGAAGTATGGATGTGGACGACACACAGGACCATGACACACAGGACCAAGACGGGGGGGGGGGGGGGACTGTGAACCGAAAGAAAAATAAACTAAAAGTTTCCCCGATCAAGATATAGGTTACTCCTTAATTTGGTGTCATCAATTGTAGAGGCATAAAGTTAGGTGGTAGCCTAGTGGTATGAGTGTCTAGGGGTTCACTCTTTATTACGACATCCCGTTATTACGACAACCCTCTATTACGACATACCGTTATTACGACATCCCTATATTTAGACATGCCCCTACTCTTTTTTAGTACCGCTATTCCGACATTACCAATCCTCATTTTCAATTTATCTCAGTTCCTGTATTCTATCAAATTCCAACATCCTAGATGCATGGATGAGCTGTAGTTATGTCATCTGCACCTGCAGCTACATCAACAATCCACCCGCCATCCACTCCAAACAATGTTTTTCCCAATAATTGATATCGGCACACATTTCAGTCAAAACCTTAGGTGATTTTGAACTGGCCATGTGAATAAATGTTACACATTATATGTAAAGCACAGGTAGCTCTCCTCATTTTATTCTCTAAGCTCTCAGGGGAAAACGGTCGGAAACTCCATGCATCAAACAAACTGTGCGTGCAGGCCACCTATATTAATTCATTAATGGCCGTCAATCAATGGCCAATTGCGCAAAGACGGGCGGAATTCTTGCTCCAGTAGCCTAAACCACTTCAGTGAACGTTCAAATAACCCCAGAGTTCAGTGTCCATCAGGGTGTTCAAACTGGGTGTGCGATATATTCAAGTTGCTTATATTCAGAGCCGGACAGTAACAGAGTACATTTACTTGAGTACAGTACTTGAGTACAATTTTGAGGGATCTGTACTTTACTCGAGTATCATTTTTGGGGAGTACTCATGACTTTACTCAAGTACATTTGAGAGGCAAATATTGTACTCTTTACTCCTCTACATTTCTATCCATAACTGTGAGTCCGTTACTTATTCTAAAAAAAAAGGAAAAAAGAAAAATCTCGCAAACCCTCAATTTGTTGTTTCCCTCTCAAACGTGATTGGATTGTGCAGGCACCACTGATTGGGACAGCCTATCAGCAATCACCTTCAGCTTTCCGCCAAAGTCAACTCCATGGTCCGATTTAGATAAGAGACGAAACCATGGACGAAACAATGGATGAAGACGCAGCAGGTCCATCCCGGGAATGTGCCAACCCGTGGCCCCACCTCGCCAGACTATTTACATTTTCTGAACAAGTTGATGATAGTTTTCGCTTCAAGTGTTTCAATTACAAAATAGTATTTTGTATTTGAAATATGTAGTTTAAATACATGTATTAGAAATACTGCCCATCCCTGGCAACATGGTAAAAAGATGAAAATTACTTGATTTTACTTTCAATTCCTTTTACATTCTCCAAGGTATTAACATTAACATTTTTCATAACTCCATGTAGGACGTTTCTGTACATAAATGTAAACACTGTGGCAGTAGTAATGCAATATTTAGAAAATGTAGGCTACTCTTGTACTCTTGATACTCAAGTAATTTTAAAACAAATGCTTTTAAAAACAAGTACTTCAGTACTTTTACTTAAGTAGACATCTGACTGTTGTACTTTTACTTGTACTAAAATTTAGCAAAGGGTATCTGTACTTTTACTCAAGTAATGAAGCTGTGTACTCTGTCCGCCTCTGCTTATATTGCATTTTAGAGGACAATGATAAAGCCATGTGCAACGCATTTTGGCTTGCCAGCAGGTTGGATAAACTCAATTTACTATACAATAATGTAGGCTAGGAATATATCTTTTATAACATGTCTGCATATTTATTTAGTCTTCTTTCTCTCGACTCTAGGCTATCGCATGCATTATCATGGCCCTATAATTGTGCAAAGACAGGCGGGATATCCGACGCTCCTTTTACAGTAAAACACTTCAAATAACATTCAAATAACCCCCAGAGTTCAGTGTCTATCAGTCCCAACATTTAGAAACATAATCGAAAAGTCCAAGCGTGAATTGGGTGTGTTTTGATTTTGAGAGAGACTGGAGAAGGGCCGTATGTCTCACAGCAACTGCGATAACCTTGTTTCTTGAAGGCTATCCTAACCTCCAAATATCCACATCTAATGAGGGTCGGCGACTATCCAATACCCAATACTATTTGCAATACCCTCGATATGCATATTATTGGAAAGTTTAGTTTATGGCCGTTCGTGTGAGTACAATAACTTAATTTTGTAAATTTTACCAAAATGACTGGTTTCGCCTTGCAGGGTCACATTTCATTTGTTATCTTATCTTTTTTTATTCAAAACAATTCATAGGTATCTATACTCAAGTCTAATTACCACCAGACACAAATAATCATCACCTAGGTTAAATCTTCTCTCTCTCTTCAAAATCTCTTCCTCTGAGATGCACGCACTATAGGCTATAATTTAGACTACCCAACATTTCAAATGTGACTCTCTAATCAACTGGTTGTTGTCAGCTGTGCTTGGTCCTCTGCTGTTCACCATCTACATGTTACCCCTGGGTCATATTATCCGTAAACATGGACTCAACTTCCACTGCTATGCCGATGACACTCAGCTTTATATCAGCACAAACCCCTCCTCCCATCTCCCATCCATACATCTTGTCAACTGTCTGCAGGAACTCAAATCATGGATGACCACAACCCTACTCAAACTCAACAGTAATAAGACAGAGCTCATGGTGGTGGCCCCTGCACCACTGCTCAGGAAAATTGGAGACCTGGCCCTGGTTGTGGATGGCTGCTCCATTTCCCCATCTACTGAGGTGCGCAACCTGGGTGTTATTCTGGACTCCACTCTCTCCTTCCGGTCTCACATCAACAATGTCACCAAGTCTGCTTTCTACCACCTCAGAAGCATCTCACGACTCCTGCCTTCACTCACACCTTCAGTAACTGAGACACTCATCCACGCCTTCATCACCTCCCGTTTGGACTACTGTAATGGTGTCCTGTCTGGACTGCCCACCAAGGCCCTTAGCAGACTCCAGTATGTCCAGAACTCAGCTGCCAGGGTTTTAACCCACACAAAGCCCTGGCAACATATCACTCCCATTCTCCAACAGCTCCACTGGTTGCCAGTCAAGTCACGCATCGCCTACAAGATCCTCCTGCTCACCTACAAATCTCTCCATGGACTCTCACCACAATACCTCACAGATCTCCTCCACCCCTACACTCAGTCACGCTCCCTGCGGTCCTCTGACAAGCACCTGCTGGCCACCCCCCGCACCATGTTGCGGACTTTTGGGGGCAGGGCTTTCTCTGCCAACGCTCCCACACTCTGGAACAGTCTACCACTCCATGTCCGCTCTGCCCCGTCCCTGCCCATGTTCAAAAAGCACCTCAAAACATTTCTTTTCACCAAGTCCTTTGACCCCTAACCCCCCCCCCCCCCATTGTTAAGCGACCTTGGGTACCATGAAAGGCGCTATATAAGTCCAAGTTATTATTATTATTATTATTATTATTAAGACTGCCAACATACATACCTGCCTACATACCTTCAGTTGTCAGCGATCAGTAACAGCACATCAGTAATACAGGAAAATAGGTAGGCTTCCTGCATTGCCCATTCAGAATGAGTTGTTATAATAAATGCAACACAATGGGATTGGCAAAACATTTGGCAATACTACATTCACACAAGTGATGGCACCCCTGACTACCGCCCAGTCATTGGGCTTCTGTTTTATAATAGACACATCTGTCTGAATGTAGTGTGTGTGGAAGTGTGTGTCTGTCTGAATGTAATGTGTGATTGTTGAGTTGATGTGAGTGCTCTGTGTGTGTTTTAGGCTGCTGGGTGGATATGTGTGTGAGGGAGAGGAATAGTGTGTTACAACGAGATGTGTGAAGTGCTCTGTGCGTGTGGATAGGTGTGTGTGTGTGTGTATATGTGTACGTGCGCGCGTCACTGAGAGGTGATGGTAAAATGTTTTTGTGCAGGAGTGTGTGTGTGTGTGTGTGCAGGAGTGTCATATCTTATGTTTGTCTTCGTCTCCTGGTCTGTCCGACTGTTGCACTGCACTGAACCTGAGAGTCTGCCCTTAAATAACCTCCCCACATCAGCACACACAGACACACACACACAGCAGGCGGAACAGCACTCTTGGAGTCATCACCGCCCTCAATCTGTAGTGCTTCTGCTCAGGCAAGCACACACACAAAGACATATTCACATACACGCACACATGCATATTCACACACACACACAGACATATTCACACCCACAGTCATATTCACACACACACAGCCATATTCGCACACACACAGACACATACACACATTAAACATGAAGATAGTTTGAAACTTTGCTTCTTTGCTTTTAGCAATTTCAGTCAAATGCAGTTGCACCAACATTGAATCAGTCACATACCACACAGTAACAGTAAACTCTTTTGTACGGTGGCCCTGACGGCTCAGCGAACTACAAATGCTACAACACTTGCAAGTAAGTGTCCACAACACGTGCAAATAAGTGTTCACAACACGACCCTGACGGTTCAGCGAAATACAAACGCTACAACACTTGCAAGTAAGTGTTCGCAACACATGCAAATAAGTGTTCGCAACACTTGCAAATAAGTTTTCACAACACTTTCAAGTAAGTGTTCACAACACGATCCTGGCGGTTCAGCGAAATACAAACGCTACAACACTTGCAAATAAGTGTTCACAACACATGCAAATAAGTGTTCACAACGGATATGAACCCACAACGGAAGTGAGCAGCGTTCTGTTTACTGTCTATGGGTGGAATTGGCCGCGCTTTTTAAAAAACAAGTTGTAACTTGGAGGAGTTACACGAAAGAGGACATCTCTTGAGAGACTTGTACAAGTTATACAGATGTACGTTTGTAGTGTTTTGATAATAAACGAGTTAAATATCAACCCCAATGTCTGTTTTTTCCACGTAAGTAAGGCTAAGGCTTTAGTCTTACTCGCTAGCTGTTTTGCTAACAGTTTGTGTAGCTAGCTAATAGCTCTAATAAGTGACGGTCAGTTTTAAGAAAACCAATAGGCTTACTTTATGGTTTTCTTTTCTTTCTAACCCTCATTTCCCTCCCCAGATATGAATAAACGTCATTCTTTGATAGTATATGTCTGTGATTGGTGGGTAAAGTAAAGTGGCATTCTAATTGACTCCATGACTTACTCGATAAAGTCGGACTTCACCGTAGGCTAGTAGGTGAAGTCCGAGGCATTAACCAAACGAAAGGTTAATGTAGCCAATTTTATCCACATAATGCTGCTACTATGTGACTACAGCTCAATGCCCTCTGGGCAGGCTAGTAATGCACGAATTTGCGAACCTTAAATCATAGAACTGCCGTTGGAAATGTACATTAAAAAAATGGAGATGACAGGCTAACTTAAGCAAAAACCATTGTCTTAGCTCAGGAGCTCACATCTACAATAAAACACAGATCTCACAAAAACCTATAACGTTATAGGGACAGACAGAACTCTTACTGAAACTTCTGAAGTTTTCACTTTATTGTACACAAACAGACTGCACTTCAAGAACTGTAAACAAGTCAATATACAACGACTTTCAACTGCAGACAGGGTGGTGTGTGTGTCAAGATGCCTACTATGGTCTACTACCACTAGTATGGTTTCTCTATCACTCTAGTATGGTTATGTTGTCAAGAGGATGTCAAAAGAGAGGATGTTATGAATCAGATGAGGGAACTATGGTCTACTTCTCATACCAGAGATTACAGTATCCACTCAAAGACAGAGGACAAAAGTGTGTAGAACAAAACATCAGAATTTACGATTTTGTCGTCCCTGCGAGGGCTTAACAGGTGGGATAATTTCAAATCCCCATATTTTTTTCAGAAGTCTATGGAGTGACCAGAGGTAAACCTCTAAAGGTGATTGTGCACTCCTTTATGTGTGATGCTTCAGCTCTGCACCAATCAAGGTTCTTGCTGTCTCCCAAGACGCACTCAACACCTCACAGTGGCACAGGTCTGCCAAGATCGGCACACTTGACTTCCAGCTCGAGCCCTTTCTGTATGGAGCATAAATAAAAATAATGGAAAGTAAATATACATTTGGCTATCCTAACCACTAAAAAAACCCCACACAATTAAGAACACTGAGACATGGTATACCCCCCCAGCAATTAATATACAATTGTGATACGTTCAAAACATTTGATCTACAGTACTTCATAGGTGTTCAAATAACAATGTTAATGGTCATTCTAAATTATGTAGGACAATGGGAAATCCAACCAAGCAGTGGAATAAGAAGTTTTATCACCCGGAGAGAAGAAATACTCTTTCCTGATTGGCTGGTGGGGTGGCTATTAATTCTGAATAACAGGACACCGTCCCATATCAATGCTTACGAATGGTAACTAGTGCTCTAGAATCTTTGGTTGCAGGCTTCGCAACAATGGAATCAACTGTAAACAAGCTAACTGTCCATGCTAAAGTTGTAAAACAAGCTGAACTAGTGAGCTTCTTTTTAAACGGAACCGCGTGTTTCCTTTGCTTTACAGTGGCAACCGGGTGATAAGCGGAATAACGGCCTTCGAGGTGTGTCCAGTTATACGGAATTAATGGACTCGGGCAGAGGCAACTCCACTCCGCTGCGCGTCGGGGAGTTTTTTGCCCCTGGCCCTCATCCATTAATTCCGTATAACAGGACACCTCGGCGGCCGTTATCCCTTACATAATCCAAAACGTGTTTAAGCTGCTGAAAGTGAACAAGGTATATGAAAGATGAGCATGAAAGCACAATTCTTACAACAGGGTTGCGCTATTCAGTGGCAGCAACAGCTTCAAGTATCCTCTTCCCAGGTTGACCTTCAGTTGATCTTTGTTCCTCCTGAAGGTCAGGAGCACTTCACAGAGTAGTGTGGTGTGCATCACAAATACTCCTAAAAGGAATCATAAAAGATAATAATTTTAAGGATACAATTTCAAAAGCAGTGTTATGCATGAACCAATTTCATTTCCTATTAACTGAATTCAACTTAACACATTCCTAACATAATAACTTGATCTAGCTCAGATAGTTCAGACTCAGAATCAATTTAGGTCCAGCTTGGTAACACATGATTATTGTTTTAGATGTGATTGAAATAGTAACACAAAAGTGACTAGGGCTAGTTTACAGCTTGACATTTATTGTGCATATTAATCAATTTGCACTTTAAGCAAAATATATTTTAACAAATAAATACATAAATATTTTGTTATTCGATGAAATAATCACTAGCATACTCGATTCGATTCCAAAAAGACTCATAGCTGCAGCCCTAGTTTATTTGAAGAGAGAAACCAGAAGCACTCACTGTCTTTCTTCATTTAAAAAATATGAACTGAATGAGTCTCAATTGAAAAGAACCATGAAGGTTAATTTATGCATTTTCTAATCA
Source organism: Alosa pseudoharengus (assembly GCF_046254945.1). Classification (NCBI taxonomy): domain Eukaryota; kingdom Metazoa; phylum Chordata; class Actinopteri; order Clupeiformes; family Clupeidae; genus Alosa; species Alosa pseudoharengus. Next base: position 41,676,649 of record NW_027468837.1, read on the forward strand.
CATCACGACCTGAAGAGTGATTTCAAATGGCATTCCCCGAACACAGAAGATGGACAAAGGAGATGCATGAAAGAGGCAAGCCTCTGGAATAAGAAAGATATTTACTGAACAAAGGTTGTAATGCATTTGATGGTATTGCCTTCCATTGCTTAGGTGCTAGGTCAACCTTAGTTAGCAGAGGTGTAGCCCGTTACAATTCAGCAAAATGATGGGGGGATAAATTGAAGTTCAGCGTCATGTGAGCACTTCACTTATCAGATTTAACAGAATACTGCACATCTAAAAGTCGCGCGCTTGCCAACCAGCCGCAACTATAATAGCCCCAGCTACCAACAATCTGCGCAGACATTGGTGGTGATAACAAGAGACAGACAAGAGACAGCATTTTTTAGCGATACATAGCGATATTTAGATTGATTTGTTTTTATATTAATGTTAACTTTAGCTTAGAATAGGAGATAGGTAGAATATATTTTGTGTGTGTATATATATATATATATATATATATATATTTGTTTGTTTATATTAATCACATTGTGAGTTTTAGATTAATTTAGATAGTGTATAGTATTAGATAGCGTTATATAGTTTAAGACAATTTTTCCCTCCGTGAGCTGTTGAAAAGGTAAGTGTAATGATAGTGACCACAATGTTAAAAAGTCACTTTAGTGTGCTAACGTTAACGCTAGCATGCTAACGTTATTAGCCAACGGCATTAGTAACGTTAACCCTTAGAACGTTTGCTGCGCGAGCACCTTTGATCTCCATTGATAATGTCAACAACTCTACCTGTCGTTAACGTTATCCAATAACACGACATGTAGATAATGTCATGAATAATGTAAATGTTGTACATTTACGACCAATATGGGTTATTTCTGTACCAAGCCATCAGCTATGGCAAACGTTAACTTTGGCTTGATTAACGTTAGACTTGATATCTAACGTTAACAAAGTTAAGTTAACGTTTAAAGTTAGTCCTCACTAGCAATGCAACACATGACATGTAAATAAATGTCATGAATATATAAGTTAACTATTGTATGCCTAACGTTAAGTTACATTTCCGACGGGTATTTTGTGTATCAAGTTAATACTAGAGACCTTGAATTTCCCCTTGGGATATAGAATGCTATGATTGGCTATTAGGCTAAGTTACATTAACGTTAGCTGACGAACTTTAATCAAAACATGCTTTAGTTGGCCTACATGTACTACCTTATGATAAAGAATAAATGTCCGTTAATTCAGCGAAAATGCTCGAGGCATAAGCGGGCAACTTAGCCAGGAATCGTTCGATTCAAAGTTCATGACAGTTTAGCTAACGTTACAGCAGTTAACACAGCAGTGACCAATTCCATGTTTACAAATTTGTTCCGTTTGTTATACTACGGTATTACTATACCAGTATTACTACGAATATCATCCATAATATTGTTTTTTAGTACAATTTATTTCTAAGAGAGAACTTTATTGAGTGATGTCAGGATGGCGCGCTGCGTTCCTTACTAAATCCCCGGGAAACTGTCGAAGCTAATGTTAGCCCATGCTTAAACACATCTAACTATACTAAAATAAATTTAAGTCATTAAAAGGGTCGATTCGCTATGGGAAATCGATTCGTGGACATGTTGGTCCATTCTACATAATATTGTACCAAGACCCAATTTTTAAAATTACGCTTAGGAAACAATTCTGCTAACCTTGCTATGCCACGTGAAAATCCATCCACCACCAACAGCATCTGCATCCATCCAGCTGGCAAATCCGGGGCGCAGCATCTAGGCCAGGGGTGTCAAACTCATTTTGGTTCAGGGGCCACATACAGCCCATCTGATCTCAAGTGGGCCGGACCAGTGAAATAATTGCAAAACATCCTTTGACAACTCCAACTACATAATCACAAGGGATATATTAGATTATTACACATTTATTCAGAGAGGCCCATGAAATTTTTATAAAATGCATTTCACTCTCATAAACAACTGGTTTATTTTTTATAGTTGAGTGGATAGGCCTACATTTTTACATCTGACCACCTGAACCAACTCACCACACTAAACTCAAGTGGGAGCTATGAAGAAAGTTAACATTCTGCCTTAAAAATGTAAATGTGCAAATGTATGAAAAATAAAATGAATTTAACAAACATAAGTTAGCAGTGCATGAGCAATACGATCAACTGATACGATTAGGTTACATCAGATCAAATAATTTTGTAGGCTAGGTGGCGGTGCTGTGTAATAGGCTATCCACCATAAAGGCCAGATCCTGCACCCATTCCGGGCATTTAAATTGCTACTGGTCTGCCTTTTTTCTCCAAGAACTATCCAATTTCCTCTCGTAGTTCAAAGAAACGCTTGAGTACGGCTTAACCAGCGTACTACAGTGTGGTATGGTAAGCCAGACAGAATGCCATTATCACTAAGAAAACAGTCAAACTGACGGTGAGTCAGACCTCGCGACCTGATTAAATTTACAGTTTGCACAACCACACTTTAACATGATCCAAGTTTAGTGTTTTACAACACAACACTTCCTGGTGCAAAATACAATAAAATGCCCAAACATCTTGTCCTCCGTTTGCAGGCTGCACTTTGTCTCTGAATTTTGTCGCAACGCCTGCTTTTCTCCCGACAATGTAGCCAAACTGACAGCACAGGACCAGTCAACTCCGAACTTTTTTTTTGTTTTTTGGCTGCGCCTAGCGGCTGAATTGAGCATTTCGGTTATTTCTTTGAAAATTCATAACTCCTCACAGGAATGGGCTAGAGATTTTTGATGACATCGTCAGAAATTTATTCTCTACAAGTCTGGGCCGGATTAAACCATCTAGCGGGCCGCATCCGGCCCGCGGGCCGTATGTTTGACACCCCTGATCTAGGCGCTGTGCCGCTCCCCCTCCGTTTTAAAGACATTAAACCGGAAGTGAATTACAGGCAGCCTCTGGCTTTTAACCAATCTGAGCGCACTTGATTACGTTGTTTGGCATATGCCTTTTAAGAATGCATAGGCTTTTTTCGACGTGGAGGGACTTGGGCAATACCATTTTAATATATTACAAAACTAGAAATCACGTTATTTAATGTTAACACTTAAATTCATCCTAATTTCACTGTGTCATATTAAATGTAATTGTCAATCGTTGCCACGCTATGCCATTGAAACTAATTTTGTGTTTGTTTTTTTTGCATATACACCAATAGTGACTTTGGTGTGTAGATTAAGACAGATAGATAGATACTTGTAATATAGGAAATTCTGGAAATATATTTCTGAGGGTTATTTTTCACACATTCAAAACTGTTGTTCTATTTCAAGTGTTTCATTCGTTCAGAAATATTATAATATTGAGGCAAACCAAAATAATAAATTCAATGTTTTAATTTCTCTTAAACAGATATACAATGTACTGTCCATTTTGTGGAGTGAACCTACAGTCCAGTCCATCACATTGTAGCTCCTGTGGAAAAGATGTGCAGTTTCTACAGAGTCTTCAAGGTAAAAGTGCACTCTCATTTTGATTGTTTATCCATTTTCTTGGAACTTCGTGTAATTCTAATTTCTAACATTTTAATGCAACAGATTGTCATTGCTGTGCTATCACTGAAATCTTCCTACTTCCAGATGCTGAAGCTCCTGTGGATGAACTCATCTGCAAATACTTCAATGAGGGTCATACCTACATCATTCTAGACATGTTGGTCACAAAACACAATGTGTCCATTAGCTTGAGCACATTAAGGAGGTTAGAGAACCTTGATCTGACCAGACGGACAGGTTACACTGTCATGCGACTGTCATAGTCGAGGAGCTGACAGAGCCAGGGAGACTCCTGGGCTAGAGCTATGTGGCAAACTCTTAAAACAGAAATATCAGTATGTTGTCAAAAGAAAAGACGTGATGATTCTGATGCGAGAGCTTAACCTGTCCGGGTTATTGTCTCGTTCCAGCCGAAGATTTGTCCGAAGATCTTATCACTCAAGGGGACCTAATGAAGTCTGGCATGTCGACGGCTACGACAAATTAAAGCCTTATGGATTTGCCATTAGCGGCTGTATAGACGGATTTTCCAGAAACATGATGTGGCTCAAATGTGGAAAATCAAACAACAATCCTTGCATCATAGCTGGATATTACCTTGAATGTGTGGCTGAATTTGGAGTTTTTCCAATGCACCTACGCACAGACTGTGGCACTGAAAATGGATTGATGGCATCATTACATTGTGCCTTGAGATCTGAACACACAGATGAGTTTGCAGGTGCAAAAAGCCATATGTATGGGACCTCAACATCAAACCAAAGGATAGAAAGCTGGTGGTCCCATTTCAGAAAACAACGGTTTGCTATTTGCCCAAATACCATTTTCCAAAGACTCTTCATTACTATCTGCCATAACCCTGTTTTCACCCTTCTACTCCTCTCTCTATGTTGTGCTCTTACTAGAACTCAGGTTTGGATGGTCCAGTTTGGAGAGTTGAGGGAGAGACATCTTTTCAATGAAAGCCCCGCACACATGAGTTTGATGAGATACTGCTTTATGGATGTCCTTCAAAAACAACTGAATGACTACAAGCAGTTTTGGAATACTCATACAATCCGCCCAGTTAGACAATCAAGATGCCCCTCTGGAAAACCAGAGGCTATGTACCATGTACCTCACAGGTGAGCAATATGTAAGGGATAATGTATTGTCCACCGGTAATTATCAGAAAATAAGTCCCGCCAGGGAGAACAGATGCTTCGACCTGAAGGGACTTAATTTCTGATAATTATTGACATGACATGGTGACTATGTATGATAATGAGCTTGAATGGCCGGCCCAACGCTAACAGAAAAACACTGCCTCAAAAGACTATTTTGAACACTTGAAAGTTTTCAATGTGCAAAAAAAAATAAATACAATAAAAGCGAGCTCTATACGCGCAAGATATATTTGGATGGCAACCCATCTTTAATGTTGCATATCTCTAAATTTGATCCAAGGTGTTTCTGAAAATACAAACTGAATCTTTTACAGATTTAACATAGGCCCTAACGTTGGGAAGACCCATTCATGTGAATGGAACTTTCTGCAGCACTCTGAAGAGCCGTGTAATAAAGTGACAATTAAATTATACTGTACGGTCTAGTAATGGTTGTTGCATTTAAGTTTGATATTATACTGACTAATGATGGCCATTTCACTTACCCTTTTAAAGATTTCATGCTAGCAACTGTGGCTTCCGTGCTACTGCACAAAGCCTACACGAGCTGCAAAGCCTCCTACCAGCACCAGGAATTCCTGCCAACAATGAGCTGCAAACACGCATGGAAGAAATCGAGAGGCAGCATGGTTTGACATCACTGCCACAGTGGGATTCAGCCATGGAGAAGTATCTCAGACTTAAAGATTTGGCTGACCTTTAACCCATAGTCAAATTTTTTGTCACTAGCCTACCCCATTTTTTTTTTTTTTTTTAATGGGACTGATCCTTACCTTGTGATCAATTTCGATATCCTAAATAAATATATTATTCTTCAGTACATTTTGAATACCGGTACTTCTGCTTTACTTTTACTATTTTAGTTACCTCAAGCTCAAGTTAATACAAGTTCATGCACTGATTCTCACCATTGACTTCGTATTATGTTACATTACAATTCTTACAATTAAGCAATAACCCCCAAGAGGCCGTAGGTTACACTGATTCTACAGCTAAGGGGCGTTGTTAGACATTGTGTATGTCATTGTGGTCATTACAAACAGCAGTTGCACAATTCAATTTGTAAGTACTAATGAATTATCACCTCAAAAACACACACAATAGATAATATTCATAGGAAGATATGTAATTTAATAAATTAATAATATTATTACATACTCTAAATACACACACATATCATTACATCATTACCAAATGATTGAGTAGCAAACTTATAACATACAATGTGACAAACGGTAGGCGTTTTCAATTCAGATAAATCTAACAAACAGTGACATGTTACTCATGTAGTACCATGCCTGTCATTATTTATGCTGTTCCTTTGCAATTAAATTCAGGTCCAGAAAGGTTCAGAATGATTAAACATAAACACCCCTGTAGTAAAATGTAACAATAAATATGAATTATAAGTTCTTTTTTCTGATTGAGGGGCAGCCGTTGCCTACTGGTTAGTGCTTCGAACTAACCGGAGGGTTGCCAAAAGAGATTTGAACAAATAAACAATATCAGTTCAAGTTTTGTATAGATTTCTAAAAATGAACAGCAAGACCTCTACACTGGTAGAGATTTGAACAAACAAACATTAAATATCAGTTCAAGTTTTGTATAGATTTCTAAAAATGAACAATAACTGATTGGAAGAACTAATAATTTGAACTGATTGAAACTGATAATTTTAACTGATTGAAAGAACTGATAAAAGAACTGATCCTTTGAACTGATTGAAAGATGATAATAAACAAGACAGCCACATCACACCTTTTAGGGAAGCCCGAACCCAGGTGAATTCTGGATCCCAAAGTCCATGGCCTTCTCAAAATCGTCATATGACTTGCTCATGGGGATCTTGAAAGTGTTAGTGCACGTTGATGCTGCCGGGAAACGAGAGGTGTGGAACTCTAGTTGGGGCTGGGGTTGGATGCCAGCAGGGGGGAACCCTGTGGCAAACATCAGGATGTCCTCCAGTGTTGGACCCTCCTTTTGATCTGTAATTAACAAAAGGTGACAGCAAGCACAAAGGTAAAAATGACATCTTATAATACATTGTTTGGTTTTCATGTCAATGTCATTGACAACAGCATAAAATTCACTACCTTCTTTACAGAGGAGATAATCTCTCCAATACCCCAACACTCTGGCCTCGTCCAGTCTTTTCGAGCTTTCAAGGTGGTTCAGTGAGTAGGCCTTTTTATTTTCAGCTAGGTGGTCTGTGATTGTTTTTTTATTGGTTAAGTGGTCCTTGGTCTGAAAAAGTTTGAGAAACACTGCTGTAGAGGAAGTACCAATTCAGGTAGTCCCTTGCTATTTTCAATTTCTCTTCCACTGTAGCAGCAAACCTGAAGCATCCAGCGGTCTGCAGCATGCTGGCATTTTTGTCAACAACCTCACGAAGGTCGTTCAGTGACACAGCAGCCAATACCTAGGGTAAAAGATTATGGAAGAAAACCAGTGGTTGGTGGTTCAACAACCACGGCAAATTGATATATTCAGTATACGTTACCTCAAGAACTGCACTTCTGATGTCTGCGTCGGGGATATCCTCAACTGAGGCCTCAAATTCCCTTTACTGCACCAGAAATGTACGAGTACAAGTTTGGCGCAAGGCACCTTAGCCCTGGTCCCCCATGAACAATCGATACGGCCACCATCCGTCCAACAAGGAAATATTCGTCTTCGTCTGTGGCTGTAAAAACAGGTTGGATATGGGTGTCCTTACTGTTATTATAGTACACCTACTAGACTTGTATGCTTAATCCATTACCGTTTACAAGACCTTACAACTTGCTAAGGGGTATTAAACATTACCTTTACTGTCAAAAACAAGGTATTTCCTCTTTTCTGTGCCACCGAACACCCTGCGTGTTTTGATCAAATCCATCAGAAGTGTAACTCCCTTGTCGGGCCTCCTGTGTCTACCGCACCTTCCGTTTGTCCCATATCAACGGTGAATCTCACCAGCATTGACAATGTAGGATCATAAGTTGACCGCCTGAACCCTCGAGAAGCGCCGTCCCACACATTGGACCGGCAGACGTTGAACCGGCTGCATGAGGCGTTGTTTATTTGCATGGCAAGGTTAGCGACAATGTCCATTGCAGAAATAGCTTCTCTGTAGACCGCAAAAACAGAGGAAGACAGAGGAAAACCTTACAACTGCGCTCTCCTTTACAACAACCAATAGCTTTTGTCCAAATGAACATACAGAATACAACATACATACATATAAAAGAATAATTACATTTTAAAATAGATATGTAAACTTCTTACTCTACATCCATTGAACTCTCACTCTCCTCGCTGGATGGCGGTATTTCATCCTCAGTGTCAGTGAGGACAACTGGTGCAAATAGGTCTGTGTATGTGCTGAGGAATGAAACCGTACACACTGCTTTAATCACTCAGAATGCTTTGAATCATATGATTTGAACCTTAAGGAAGACCAACAATACCTATAGTATGCGCTCTGTGCTGATGTCCCTGGTGTTTCATCAGAATCAGAAAGGACCTGTTTCATAAATAATGTCATGGGCTTGGCTTGTTACTATAAGTTCCTTATTTGCATGATTGTACTAGGTTCACAGCTACAAATTCACACATCAACACAACTCACTACTGGCGGTGGTGGCTGTGGTGCAGATGCTGGTGCTGGTTCTGGTGTTGGTGCAGATGCTGGTTCTCCAGAGCTGCTGTTCAAAACAGGTTCCCACTGCTAAAGGTAACAATAAGATGTTACAAAAAAGGTAGCAATGACATGGTTTCAAAAAAGACAACATCGTTCATGAATTTGAATGGTTCGGTGTACATCTTTGTATATAGGTGTATCATGTGGACAATCTATGCTTATATTGGCCATTATGACAATTTATGTATTGGCCTCTACATCTGATTTAACATACAGCGAGACATGTCCCCCCTTGTTCCATACAATATGACTAACCTCAGAATCTAAATCCAGGACTTCTGTGTCTGTGGATGATTCCTGAGCTGTTTTGAACAAAGTTATACAAGAGTAGTTAATATATTGCTGTTGATGTTCAATACGTAAGGTGTAATGTTATTTTGTTTTACAATAAAATAGATGTAAAAAATGTTTTAATCCCATTTATTATTTTTATTCATTTACTCCTGAATAAAAAATATGGACCATGGACCAGTTCTAATTTGGTTATTAATTTCAGAATCACTTACATGAAGGAAGTCTTCCGATGCGCATATATAGAGGGTGAGTCTTTGATATGCCTTCCCCACTGCATCTTTATAAAGTTGCAGTGAGAAAGGCATATCTGTCCCGGGAATGTTGACGACTGGTGTCGTGTTAGGGTAGAGCAGGACATACGAATCACCCTGTATGTTTGTATTGAAAGTTTTAATTTTCATTTGAGCTGCTTTTAGCAGCTGTTCTGCTCTGATCTCTGGCGACACTTGCAGGGGGAGGACCGTTCCCCTGACAGGTCTTATGCTCCCATCCTCATCACTGATCACTGCAATTAGGTATGCGGAATTCAGTTAGGAACGTGCATTGTTTGTGTAACGAAGATTCTAGAGTGCTACACAGGTAAGACAGATAGAACTTTTACACCATGAAATGCTGGGAAATTGCACATTTTAACGCTGAAATAAAAAAAAAATCTTCGGCGGGAGCCCCCCTAATAATAATAATAATAATAATAAGCTTTATTTGTATAGCACCTTTCATACACAGAATGCAGCTCAAAGTGCTTTACATTTGAAGCATGTAACAAAGTAATAGTCAGTCAGTCATTATCAATCACATTTCTTCATTGCTGGGGCCGTTTATGATCCACTCAGCAACATATCAAAAATATAGAAAATGACATGTCATAAGACTGGCAGCCTTAACCCTCTTACCCCCCACAAGCACGCCATATGGCAACTGTGGCAAGGAAAAACTCCCATATTCCAGGAAGAAACCTTGAGCAGAACCTGACTTAATAGGGGGAGCCCATCTGCTTCTGGCTGGCTGCGCCCTCCAATAGCAGCAGATGTAGAATAATCTGAAAAAGTAGTCTACAGGATAAGACGAGTTAACTAAAAGCTTTCCTGTACAGGTATGTTGTGTCTTGATGTACAGAGGCAGGGTGTTCCATAGTTGATTATTCTTGTCAAAAAAATTGTCGTCATTGAAGGCCTAACCACTATTTAACATAATATATACAATATACAAATAGGCTAGGCATTGAAGGCCTAACCACTATTTAACATAATATATACAATATACAAATAGGCTAGGCATAGAAGGCCTAACCACTATTTAACATAATATATACAATATACAAAAAGGCTAGGCATTGAAGGCCTAACCACTATTTTACATAATATATACAATATACAAATAGGCTAGGCATTGAAGGCCTAACCACTATTTAACATAATATATACAATATACAAATAGGCTAGGCATTGAAGGCCTAACCACTATTTAACATAATATATACAATATACAAATAGGCTAGGCATTGAAGGTGCAGCAACCAAGTCATATTTACGGTACCTTCACTGGAGCCAGGCCCACTGTCCTCACGGAATTTAATGGCCTCAATGTTCTTCCCACATGTTGTGCAGTATGTGGCTTGAAAACCAAACTTTGGAGTGGGTAAGACTGTCTTTAGTGGCAGGCTAGCACATACCGTTGACCGGCGCTAGCCTAGCACCTGCGAACCTGCGAACGTGTTGAAAACGGTCTCCACTGATAAATATCACACTTGCTTACTTGGAAATGAGGTCTTATGTCCAAAATCCTGAACCACCCCTTTAATGTCAATTTATTTTACTTCTACATCTAAAGGCTAACAAGGTACTTATCTGAAGAATTTTCCCATTTTTGCTATAATTGAGGGCACTTACCTTGAATAGGGTCGTAGCCTACAATCTGCGGTCAGCGGTTTCCACCTTCAGCAATTTACCTCAGACTGACAATTTGACAGTTACAAGTTACCTAAAGTTATCATGCATTGGTGACGACATCATTAAAAGAACCAATTAACATGATTTCTTTTACAAAATCTGCTTGTTTCTGGGGAGAAAATACACTGTAGCGATCCTAGGTATCAAGAGAGTATCCAATAGTATCAGATTAGAATGCCACTTTACTTTACCCACCAATCACAGACATATACTATCAAAGAATTACGTTTATTCATATCTGTATCTGGGGAGGGAAATGAGGGTTAGGAAGAAAAGAACCATAAAGTAAGCCTATTGGTTTTCTTAAAACTGACCGTCACTTATTAGAGCTACTAGCTAGCTACACAAACTGTTAGCAAAACAGCTAGCGAGTAAGACTAAAGCCTTAGCCTTACTTACGTGGAAAAAACAGACATTGGGGTTAATATTTAACTCGTTTATTATCAAAACATTACAAACGTACATCTGTATAACTTGTACAAGTCTCTCAAGAGATGTCCTCTTTCGTGTAACTCCTCCAAGTTACAACTTGTTTTTTAAAAAGCGCGGCCAATTCCACCCAAAGACAGTAAACAGACCGCTGCTCACTTCCGTTGTGGGTTCATATCCGTTGCGAACACTTATTTGCATGTGTGGTGAACACTTATTTGCAAGTGTTGTGAACACTTATTTGCATGTGTTGCGGACACTTACTTGCAAGTGTTGTAGCGTTTGTATTTCGCTGAGCCGTCAGGGCCACCGTACTTTTGTTTTAAATGGTGTTTACAAACGGAAGTTCGGGAGGAGCGTGACGGAATTTGCCAAGCCTCCTACTTCAATCACTTATTCGTAGTCTACCTGCCGAAGTTGCAGCATCGGTGTTAATGTGCTCACAAAGACGTGACCAAACCAGTTAATATGGAGCTCAACTTACATGCGTCCGGTAGTGATTTCGAGGATGACTCGTCCGTCATTCCTCCCACTCTACCAGCTCTTCCTGGTTCTGCTGCTTCTGGTCGGGGGCGGCCGCGTCAAGACGCCGGTCGCCCCGGTTGGCTTCCCCAGCCCCTTCTCAGGCATCTAATCGCTCGCCTGGTTCGCAGGGCAGCGATAGTCGCACAACCCGAAGAAGATGAGCTAATCCGTGGACCGTTTCATCCATCAGAGCGGAGTTGAATGCGCGTGGGATCCATTTTCCTCGTTCTGCAAGGAAAGCTGTCCTGTTGCACCTTCTCCAATCGGATTCCCAGCAGCAAGCTTCCAGAGTGCTTCTAACCCATTCTGCAACTTCAAACCAAGGACGATATCTCATCAGCCCCTTCCAACTGCTCACACTCAGTCAGCCAGCCACCCATAATAACCATCATAGCTAGTTTTATTGCCTCTCCCAATAAAACAAAAGCCGAAGTGTTATCACTACTAGGCCATCTCAATTTCGCTATGCGCGTTATACCTCAAGGCCGACTTTTTGTTTATCACCTCATCACTGTAGCACATTCGGTCCCGGCTCTTCAAGATCCGGTAGCGCTCGATTTTCAGAGTTTAAGGGACCTCGAGTTGTGGCGGCTATTATATAGGTCAGTCCCCCGTAGACCTCCAGCTCTTCACCGGTTGGATTTTGGGGTTATTTCAGTGGTCGTTGGTTTGCCAGTACTTGGCCACCCGAGCTCGCTAATTTATCACCAGAAGGAGCCTCTTCTGCCGATTATGAAATGTATCCCATCGTCATTGCAGCACTCCTGTGTAGCGAATGGTCGGGCAAAAGCGTCCTCATTCACAGCGACAATCAGGCAGCAGTCCATTAGTGATGGGACAACCGACTCCGCAAGTTGGTTCAACCGGACGGTCGTTGGTTGGCCTACCGAGTTAATAGATTCAGTCACCGGTTTGTGTTGTGTTCACTTACCAGTAGATTCCACATTATACCACTAGGTGGTGCTGTGATTAGTTCGACTGTAGTGATTAGACAGGAAGTACTGTAGTTGAGGTGTCTTACTACCTGCGTGTGGATGGGGAATGTGACATGCTGCTTGAATTAAACATCCATTACCATCTGACTTGATATTTCATTCTTGGACATCCAAACCTTACAAATTGGCGACGAGACAACCCAGTGAGCAATTTTAAGTGAGGATGGCTTTGAATACTCCATTTCCAGATTTATTTCTGCCATGCCCGGGAGAACCGGCAATTCCTTTCAAGGTATGGGTGAGGATGTTTGAGAATTATCTTCTAGTGATCAATGCAACCGGAAACACTTGGCCGGAGGCAAGAAAAAGAGCATTATTACTGCATTGCTTGGGCTCAGAAGGGCAGAGAATTTTCCATACTTTACCAGATTCTGGAAACGATTTAGCAACTGCCATTACTGCACTACAGAACCATTTTACTCCTGCTATTAATGTGGTTGCTGAGCGCCACGCTTTCAGAAAGAGTTCAAGGAGCCCAGGAAACAATAGTGCAATACATTGCTGCATTAAGACAACTCGCTGCAACATGCGAATTCCCAAATGGAGATGATATGATTCGAGATCAGCTTGTTGAGCATGTGGCTAACCCTCGTATTAGAGAGAGACTGTTATTGAAAGAGAAACTTACATTAACTGAAGCCATTACTATAGCCACTCAAGTTGAATCAGCAACTCAGCAAGCTAAAGCTATTGCGGGTGACCAGCACTTACCTGTACAAGTGGTCCAGACTAAAAGTGTAGAGCGCAGACGAAGACCTCAACGTCAGGGCACCACTACAAAGTTGCGCCAAGATTCTACTGCAAGACCAGCTTTAAAACGTACCTCAGCTCCCTCTGCACGTACCTGCTTCCGCTGTGGTTCAGACAAACATCTTGCCAATTCACGTGAATGCCAAGCAGCAAAAGCAACCTGCAGGAATTGCAATAAAAAGGGACATTTTGCACGTGTTTGCCAGTCTATGCAGACTCATTCAGTGAAAGAGGTTGAAGTGCCTGAATATACACTTTTGCTTGTGGAAGGAACAGACACTCCTGATAAGATACAATGTACAGTGGACATTCAAGCTGCACAGACTGTGAAGATGGTGAAATTAACTGTGGACACTGGTGCTTCAGTTTCAGTCTTACCCAGATGTATCTATGAGGAACATTTCAAGGAAGCTCCTCTCCAACAATCTTCTGTTCGTCTGGTGACATATTCGCGAACACCTATCAACGTGCTGGGCTGTATGCAAGCAACTGTTCATATGGATGGCATTAAAGGTCCAGCCAACTTCTATGTTGTGGACTCAGGGACTGCACTGATGGGCATGGACCTAATATCTGCTCTCCACCTGCGCATCGAGGGCAATACCGTGTACCCACCATCTACATCAATCTCTCCTCCACCATTCACAGCGTTAGTGGGGCATCTGACCATACGTCCAGCCTCACCAACAACAATAGGATGTGCTATAGGCTTTATGCATCAGGTGAAGATTTCACCAACTGCTGTTCCTGTGCGTCAAAAGCTGAGACGCCTTCCTTTCTCAGTGAGATCTGCTGTGTCAGAAGAGCTGAACCGTCTCCTCTCAGCTGGTGTGATAGAGCGCATTGACTCTTCTCCTTGGGTCTCGCCGATAGTGGTCACACAAAAGAAGACTGGAGGAATCCGAATGTGTGTAGACCTTCGCGAGCCCAACAAAGCAATCATCATAGACAGTCACCCTCTTCCTCACATGGAGGAACTGCTCGCCACACTGACAGGAGCTACTTTATTTTCAACCATAGACCTGGAAAGTGCATATCATCAAGTACCACTTCATCCGGAGAGTCGGGATTTAACAGCTTTCATCACACATGAAGGGCTGTTCCGGTTTTGCAGAGTTCCCTACGGCCTTGCATCAGCTCCTGCTGCGTTCCAAAAGCTGATGGCCACAGTGCTGAGAGGCGTGTCAAATGTACAGAACTATCTGGATGACATTATTTGCTACTGGCGCACAGCACAAGAGCATGACACTGCTCTGGAAACGGTATTGCAAAGACTCAAAAAAGGCAGGCTTACAGCTTAATGACAAGAAATGTCACTTTCGTCAATCTAGTCTGAAGTTCTTGGGACACCTGGTGACCGCTAATGGAATCAAACCTGACACAGAGCATTTGCAAGCAATCACACAGGCTCCTCCTCCCAAAAGATGCTGCCAGCCTTCGCTCTTTCCTAGGTATGCTGTCGTGGTATGGGAAATTCATACCAAACTATGCCACAGTTGTAGAGCCGCTCCGCCTCTGTCTGCGTCAAGACGCCATATTTGAATGGACTGATAAGGCTCAGAAATGCTTCCTTGCCGTGAAACAGCTGCTAATTGACAGCCCTGCTCTTGCTTTATTCAACCCAGACTTTCCAACGATAATTTCAACAGATGCATCAGATTATGGCCTGGGTGCCGTGTTGACACAGTTGCATCCAGACCGCACGGAACGCACAGTGGCGTTCGCATCAAGGACACTGACGCCGGCCGAGAGAAAATACTCAACAGTTGAGAAAGAAGCTCTCGCCTGAATGACCGGGTCGCCTGCGTCTGGGCTGTGGAGAAATGGAGCACGTATCTGTGGGGCCGTAAGTTCCCACTCCGCACGACCATCAGGCCCTTACAACGCTCCTCTCTCCGCACGACCATCAGGCCCTTACAACGCTCCTCTCTCCGCACGACCATCAGGCCCTTACAACGCTCCTCTCTCCGCACGACCATCAGGCCCTTACAACGCTCCTCTCTCCGCACGACCATCAGGCCCTTACAACGCTCCTCTCTCCGCACGACCATCAGGCCCTTACAACGCTCCTCTCTCCGCACGACCATCAGGCCCTTACAACGCTCCTCTCTCCGCACGACCATCAGGCCCTTACAACGCTCCTCTCTACAAAAGGGGCTGATCGAGCAGGGATGCGTATTGAGTTCACACTCCGCACGACCATCAGGCCCTTACAACGCTCCTCTCTACAAAAGGGGCTGATCGAGCAGGGATGCGTATTGAGTTCACACTCCGCACGACCATCAGGCCCTTACAACGCTCCTCTCTACAAAAGGGGCTGATCGAGCAGGGATGCGTATTGAGTTCACACTCCGCACGACCATCAGGCCCTTACAACGCTCCTCTCTACAAAAGGGGCTGATCGAGCAGGGATGCGTATTGAGTTCACACTCCGCACGACCATCAGGCCCTTACAACGCTCCTCTCTACAAAAGGGGCTGATCGAGCAGGGATGCGTATTGAGTTCACACTCCGCACGACCATCAGGCCCTTACAACGCTCCTCTCTACAAAAGGGGCTGATCGAGCAGGGATGCGTATTGCACGCTGGTCGGCTCGTCTCCTCTGCTTCACATATGACGTCGTCTACCGTGCCGGAACATTGAACCATACAGCCGATTGCCTCTCACGCTTACCTCTGCCTGCTGCCTCCCCTCTTATCGCAGACATGGAACCTGAGCTGGTGGCCTTGTTGTCAATGGCCCCTATCTCAGTGACTGCTGGTGAGTTTGAAGCTGCTTCCTCTTCCTGCTCCGAACTTGCTTCTCTGCGTCAACAAGTTACCCAGAAGTGGCCTCCTTCTGTAAAGACTGTGAATCCAGTGCTTCAACCGTACTTCAAGGTTAGGCAGGAACTAAGTGTGAAGGACGACTTGGTGTTTCGAGGGTCACGCCTAGTTGTGCCTGTCTCCTTGCGCAGCACGCTCATTGCCCTGGCACATGAAGGCCATCAAGGCATTGTGCGGACAAAACAGAGACTGCGCGAGCTTTACTGGTTCCCAGGTATGGACACACTGGTTCGCTCTGAGATCTCTGCCTGTTCACTGTGTCAAAGGTCAGACAAGTCAGCAAGAGTCTCCAAGGCACCATTGCCGCCTATACCCTTACCTGAGGGCCCCTGGAGTAAGCTGGGGATAGACATTGTTGGACCATTTGAAACTGCAACATGGGACTGCAAGTTTGCAATCACCCTCACTGATTATTACTCAAAGTGGCCAAGTCGCTTTTGCATCATCTGTTACTACTGAGACAGTACTGGGTTTCCTCAGAAGTCTCTTCAGCCGCTACGGTAACCCAGAATCCGTGGTCACAGATAATGGGCCACAATTTACAGCTGCTGCTTTCTCTGCTTTCCTCAAAGACCGGGGTATCACACTTATCCATTCATCTGTGTACCATCCCTCCTCCAACGGTGCCATAGAGCGATTCAACAGAGTCTTTAAAGGCTGTATCCAAGCTGCAATCCTCCAGAAAAAACTGTGGAAATCTACAACAACTGAGTTCCTTCAGGCATATCGTGCCACCCCTCATGCCATGACCAACGCATCGCCATTTGAACTCATGTATGGCCGAAAAATGAGAACTAAGCTCAATGTTCTTGCTCCTCCTAGAATTGTTGAGAGAATTGTTTAAAAAGCTTAAACTGTTTACATGTTAGTCGTTAGGTTAAAAATGTGTCAGCCTAATGTAATGTAACAACTTCACTTAAATAAATGAGTTGTATTGAACAATTGTACAATTGCAGACATTCCTTGTATTGTTTTGGTATAACTGTTAAACTTGTTTGCTTTTGTCTTTTAGGTTCTAGACCAGACCAGTGGTGATGACCGTCCGTGCATGACATTACGTGTGTGCCTGTCTGTGTGCACACCTGTCAACCAATCTCTGACAATGTTGCTAGCAACATACCTACTAACATACATTCTTACAAACGTGACTATCACAACATATCTGTGCACATACCATTTAACCATACTGAGACTTATCCGAGATCTACACTGAGACATTCTGAGAACTATATTGTTGTGTGAGGACTATACTAACTATACGGAACGTGTATACTTGTGAATCATATTTGTCAACCATTCATACCTTTGAACCTGTGCTGTAACATCTGTGAAACTTAGCTGTGCTGTTAGACCTCTTTAAGACCTGAGCAGTGTGAAAATTAAGATTCTAACCTAAGTTCTGTCTAAAACTGATCATCTGAAGGGCTGACTCTTTATTCTTCAGTATATATCACCATCAAATTTGACCTATCATTAACTGAGGCCTTTAGCTGTTGCTGCCAGTTCAGAATTAAAACTGATAAATAGATCTGTCTTAGGATAATATGATTGGCATCATCAAGTTCTGTAAGAATGCAAATTCAGTAGACATCTGGTTTCTCCCTTATCATTATTGGTTAACTTTAAAATTGGTTTCAACAACTTTGATTTTTTGACTTCAAGCTTGCATTGCTTGTTAAGTGCTCATTAGTGTGTTCTGAGTATCATTCTGCTGTTTCTGCAGTACTGTATTAAAACAAAGAAGGTTGATCAATATTGAATTAACAATTTATTTGTACTGACTGTCATATACTGACTGTCATGTACTCTAAACTAACATCTAACCAAGTAGGCCTAATTGGTTTTCAAGAATACTGTAAGTCTATGTAATCTGAATAATCATACTGTAAGTAATGTTATAGGCTACACAGCAGTTTTTTGCATTTACATGCAATGGTAATTCCCTGGAATTACATTTTCTAGTTACCATTGGAACTAGACTGCATTTCCGGCGGGAACTGCGAAAGTGTGCTTGCCCTGGTCCGGTCACCAACGTGAGCAGACAGTGACATACGCTATGCTGAACCTGGCTTGATCCAAGCATTCTAACAGTGCCTTTCAGTGTTGGAGCAGTGGCAATACCTCAAAAGCTCTATTCAACTATTGCCTTGCGGGGTGAATGCGGTTCGTTGGCTTTTACCTGTGGCCTGCCTTCGAATTTAGCTTCTATGACTAAAATCAAATCAATAAAATAAAACAACAGCAGTGATTGGCTGCAAAAATAAATAATGTCACGCGTCTTGCACCTCTCAAACTGGGCTATCAGGTAACCTAGAGAAAAATGTGAAATTATGAAATATGACTAAGGCATTAAAATGCTGCTTGTTTGTCAGGATACTTTTTCACTGATTTATTTTAGAAATATGAGCTATGAGTGAATGTTATATATTCCATCCCCTAATTCTGTTTTACTGGTTTATTTGACAAATAATCTATATGGATTTGCTCTATAAAGACCTTATGTCTGTTTGGGATTGTTTTAAGAGCCTATTGATGTATCTCAGAATAAAGGAATGTCCACAACATTAGTGATGGGTTTTTTTTTGTGTGTGAATGTATTTTACTTAACTCATTGAATGTAGCTGGATACTCATGAACGCATGTCTCTAATAGCCACAATAGGAGTAATTTTAGCAACACTGTATTTTGTGTGGCCCATAACGACCCAGTGGATCATGAAAATGTGCCAAAATTCACATTCCTTGCTTCAGTATAGGTTTAAGGTCTGGGGCAAGGATTTGACTTTCTTTGACTTCTTCATTGAGGGCTTGCTTAGCAGCACTGTCCGCTTTCTCATTTCCCCTCAGACCAACATGGCCTGGGACCCAGCAAAAAACTACACTCAAGTTCTGGTTCTTTAGACGTTCTAGTTGATCAAGCTCAGCTTTGGTTGTACTTTTTGTGTGACATTAAAGCCTACTGGAAAGATTTTTAATGGCAATTTAATTGAATGCAATTTACTTTTACGATTAAATTAAATTAATTTATCCCTCTCACCCATAGTTTTCTATTTATTTACAAATGTACATAGGCCTACTGTAATTACATTTATACAGTTATTCTACTGATCTTTATACTATTCATCCTGCACATTAACTTATTCTTACTACTCTTATAATGTTGTTTCTGCACTACAATGACACTGTTTCCACACGGCACATAGCTGTATGTTATGTACATATCTGTTATATATTTGTCATATTGAATATCCATATTTATTCTGTTTTATTATATTCTGTTAATACACTGCATATATCTATATTAT
The DNA here is from genome assembly GCF_046254945.1 of Alosa pseudoharengus. Classification (NCBI taxonomy): domain Eukaryota; kingdom Metazoa; phylum Chordata; class Actinopteri; order Clupeiformes; family Clupeidae; genus Alosa; species Alosa pseudoharengus. Next base: position 41,696,112 of record NW_027468837.1, read on the forward strand.
TATTTCTACTATTATAATGTTACTGCTACATCTACATAGCCTACATTATTCTACTTATTGTATGAGATAACTGCTAATACACTGTACATATTTATATTTAATTCATATTTCTCTAAACCACGTTCTGTAAATCAACTGTATACTACTGTCTACACTGCACTATATTTCTTGACCTGTCTCTGTATGTTTCATCACCTTTCTATACTTTGCCTCACATTGCAACACAGCTCAGATCTTTGGTTGCTATGAAGGCCAGTTGTTCTAAATGGATGGTTGCTATGGCCAAAGGCCAGTTCTATCTCTGCTGTTGTCAAGCCGTTGTCAAGCGGGCATATCGTAGAATTCTGATTAACCTTATCTTATTGAAAACATCTCTATTTTACTTAGCCCACTTCCATACAGTGGGTCCCATTAAGAAGTGGCCACTTCATTCACCGTGATTACCGTGATTCACACAGCAGCATTATTAAATTAATCTGTCACCATACGCCTATGCCTACGTTTGCAAAGAAAACATTTTAATTTGATTCACATGAAACGTTACATTTCATGTACATGTTGACAATGAGTAGGCTAGTTTTGGTTGTTGGTGGTGTTATTGCATCCCTTAGTTATGCCTACAATGCAAGTTCCCTCGCGATTGGAAGCTCCTGTAGACAATAGTAGACGCATTTCAAAACATCGCGTTAGGAGTCCTTGCCACTTCTTTTAAGCTGTCACAGACATGTGTGCTACTTTTAGGGCTAAAGTGCTTCGTGAATTACTGTTAGTAAAAAAAAATAGCAGTCCTAAAGTTACACGTGACGAAGTTACGAGTGCAAGCATCTCATATCAAATGACCATGGCATTACCTAAACAACATAAATCCCAATTGGCAACATACATCTCCTCCCTATAGCTAGCCACACAAGAAATGAATGATACTAAATCTCTGCTTAGCATGCTTCTCCGCTTAGCATTCTAATAACAGAAGGGGCACATTTATGTTGACCACTACAACATGACTCATTATGTCTGTAACGTTAACTGTATAAAACACTTTCATAAAGGACGCACACCATCCAGCACATGGAAACCGATATTTTAGGTTCTTGGCCACAAACTCAAAACGTGTCTCTCTGAAGCCCTGTTCTAGAATCTTTGCTCTGAAGGCTGTTGCTAGGCGACATCAAATAAACGAAATGATAGTCTTTCAGTATTAAATGTGTGAAACGTGTGATTCCGAATGGATGTGTGTGGTTTGCAATTAGGATAAACAAGAAATAACATTTCCAATAATTTCCCATGATAAATTACATAATATTTGCACCTTCCTTACTTGTGAATCTCACACCGTATTTCAAGTAGGCTACACTAGTGAAATGTAATACAACGCTGCCACCTAGCGTTCAGATAGGTAGGCTATTTAAAGCCTGTGGTGCAGGTTAAACAACACTTTCAATTAATGGGTACATTAAGCATTCAAGATATGTATATAAAGTTAGATATGTCTCCAAAATGGTGTTAAAGTCCAGTTTTTGTAATTTTTTGTTAGTAACGGTTATTTTTTACGCAATTCGGCGATGACGTCATATGAGGTAGACGTGGTGGAAGCTATCTTTTACAGTCTATGGGTGGAAGCAGAGATAAGAAGGAATCCGACCTGCAGTCATATCCCTGTCCCACCCCATCTCTCTCTCCCACTTACTTACTGTCTCACTATTCACTGTCCTATACAAATAAAGGCAAAAAGCCCAAAAAATATACTATACTATAAATATAAAAAAGATCTTTGGTGGAAGTAGCCTCAGCCTTATAGCAGCTACTAGAACTAGCACTGGCGTCTAACTGGGATGAGGAAGAGGTGGCAAGACCCACAGTTAACATTTATGATGGCCCACAGCCATATCATTTTGAACCGGTTAGACGTGAGAGGGCGAATGGGGAAATACCGAGAGCTGATGGCCATCAAAGAGAAATAAATGCATGGTCAGAGGAGAATCACTGGAGAGTTGGTGAAGTGTCCTGGTGAGTTGCTAGCGCAGCAACGAGCGCTGGAGCTAGTCTATGAATAGCAGTGGGTAGGCCTACAATAACAACTTTTTTTACTGTCGAGTGAAAGTCAACGTTTTCTTTATATCTAGTGACAGTGATTATGTCGTTGGCTTAGATAAGTACCCTAAACTTAGTCAGAAGATCTAGAAATAGAAGGCATATTATGCTAGCTATGTAGCTTGACCCACCTGTGAACTATGTTATTTCTAAGCTTTCAAGCTACCTCTTTCTCCGGTGAAAATGTTGTTTGCAAACGTAGCCGACGCCGAGTAGGCTGGTCGTGTCTTCAGTGTGATTATAGTGCTAGTTTTCCCCGTGATTGACATTGTCGTTGACACCGTCAGGGTACCGCTTACCGGGAGAGAGTAATAAGCGTTTCTGTGTCGCTGTGTTTGGCAAATTGGCAGGTGTCTGTGTGGGCGGTGTCGTCCCATGGAAACTGTGGTGGAGAGCTTGTGTTGTAGGGAGGTGAGCGCGTTTTGGTCGCTGAGGAGCTCACCCCGCGGCCAGCAAATAACGTGCCTAACACAGCGTCATGGATTTGAGGCATGCTGCCTGAATCCGTTTGTGCTACACATAGCATACTCACACTCCAGGCAAGATGAGCCAGCCAGCACGCACGAGTATGTTCATGGTTTATGTTTACTTTACCAATCTTTTTACACTGAGTTCTTTGAACCAACAGTTATAGGAGAGGAGATGTGTCGCATACACAATAAACATGCATAAGACAGGCTTAAAATGACGTCTCCAACCTACTTACAGTTTTAAACTGAACAATCTTTCCTACTTATCCCTATGCAATACCGTGTACAGGCAGGCTATACGCTGGGCTTATGGGGTTTTAGGCAGGAGTATAAGGAAGCCTCTACCCTCTTGTGTGGTTTCACCATCAGACAACAATTCCAAAGTGGTGACCAGACCTATCAGGGCTTTCAATGGCCTCGTTTAGATGAAAATGAATAAAAAGAATTGTTATGCTTATTCTATTGTGATCGCTCCATTGCCCTTAAAATGTTATAAAGTACACAGAACACATGAATTTTGATAATTAAAAAAAACAGTTTATTGGCATTGCTTGTAATGGTTACTGAACATTTAAACATTTACTGAACAAGGATAAAGACACAGGTTGGAAGTAAACAAATCTCTATAAAAAAAAATGGTTAGGCACAAAACATACAAGGATACAAGGAAGTTTATTGTCACATGCATTTAGTTACTGGAAGTAAGAAATGCAGTGAAATTATGTCTGGTGTCAGCCTATTTGTGCATTAATGGGGGGGGGGGGGGGGGGGTTAGGAGGGTAAAAAGTGCAGTAGAAGAGGGGTTTAGTAGATTAAGTGGCAAGGGCTGCATAAGAAAGGTGGGGGAGGATTGCGATTGGGGGGCACCAAGGAGCACCCATAAGCAACAGGGGCAAGGGAAAACTCCCTTACCAAGAAAGAAACCTTGGGCAGATCCACGGCTCAAGGGGCTAACCCAACTGCCAGGGGTCTTGGTGTGTGTGTTGGGGGGATGACAGGGGAGATGGGATAGTGTACTGTGTATGTGGGGAGAGGGCAGTGTGCAATATGTGTGTTGGAGAAGCTTCCTCATGAGACAATGTGCTGTGTATGGGGGGGGGGGGGGGGCAGTGTGCTGTAAGTATGTTGGGGATGTGTGTTGGAGAAGCTTCCTGATGAAATAATGTGCTGTGTATGTAGGGGAGAGGGGGGAGCAGTGTACTGCAAGTATGGTGAAGGGACTTACTATTGCAAGCAGAGTACTGTATGTATGATGTATGTGAGTGATGACAGTGAAGATGTGTGTGTGGGCGGGAGGGGAGTGGAGCAGTGATTGTGTGTGTGTGTGTGTAGTGTGTGTGTGGGTAGGTGGGGGCAGTGTGCTGTAAGTATGTAGAGGATGTGTGTTGGAGAAGATCCTGAAGACAATGTGCTGTGTATGTAGGGAGGGGGGGGCAGTGTGCAGCAAGTATGTAGAGGAGGCTTACTGTAGCAAGCAGTGTGCTGTATGTATGTGAGGTGATGACAGTGATGATGTAAGTGTGTGTATTTTTTGTGTGTGTGTTGGGGATGGGGGTGGGTACACATACAAGGAACACTGATGAAGGGCTAGACGCGAAACGTTTGCACCTTGTTTCTTTGGCCTGCAATAGTGTGGTCTTACCTGAGGGTCAGCTGATGGTTCTCTTTCTCACACACAAACCCATGATATTTCATGCATGCATACTGTACATGCAGTGATACATGCAAAAGCACATCAAGCAGACACACAGTGAGCCCAGACAACACCGCACACAGGTTGACAAGGCACAGGTAAAATGATTGGTAAATTATTTTGAATTACATACAAGAAATGTCATGCAAATAACAACAAAAAAGAAAATCCAAGCACACAGACAGAGGAGCAGACATGCAGCACCCCTTGAATGGGGTACAGCGACAATTATTACCACTTACATAACCAATACAGTATAACACTCAAATATGATATCACAAACCAACAGACTAAAGCCAGTCTGGTACACCTGTGTCCCAGCATCAGAAGTGGAGGTGGGCAAGGGCTGATCCCCAGTATCACACTGTCCATGGTCTCCTGCTGTGAGGCGTCTGTCAACATCTTGTGAAAACAAATATAAAAAAGGTCAGCGAAGAGGGTACACAAGAGAAAAAAGATTACAGTACAGTGGACCCTGATATGCGCTACTCGATGTATTCAAAAATACATGAAAGACATTCAGAACATATTTGATGATGTTGAAGGTTACTGTTAAATGTTTACATCAATACTAGTGGTAATACATGTCTAGAGTGCATGTGGTGCATAAACTCTATGAGGTAGTGCATTTACTGTATTGGGAGGTAGCTAAACTCTGAAGTGAGAAGTGGATAAACTGTTTCTGAAATGTCAGAGGTGGGTAAACTGTGTTTACTTGCGTTAGCCTCCACTACAGCCCTGGTGACACGGTCATGGACAAATATATGTGAAAGAGAACCGTAGCAGTCTAACACAAAACGCAAACACACTGTTCAGTTGTGAAGGCTGCTTGATGATCACCACCACTGATCCCAACGCTAGCCATGATGCTTTCATGACGATATGGACATTTACTTCAGCGCAATTTTGTTTTGGCTCATATTCGTGAATCACGAAATATCCTCTAATGTCAGACTGATCATGATTGTAGTGGAGGCTGTGTCAAAGGGAACACGGTATGCAAAATACACACAGAGCTAGCTAACGCGCAGCTTGTAAACATTAGCATGATGCTTACCGTGGCAATATCTCGCTTGCGGCAGACGGTGTCTCTGGACCTCGGGACAGGGCAGGCAGAGAGGTTTGCATGCACAGACGGCAAAGCGGTAGGAATTAACTTCGCCATCCTCTCACTCTTTAAACCAAGTGAGACCATCTTGGCATCCCCTGAGTGGTAATCCTCCTCCTTGAAATGCGCGCTACATATTCTCGAGAAGGCGGTGACGGAGCTAGCTGAAAAATCTGCCCACCTAACCTTGACAAATTGCACCTAGCTTCGGAAGATCCCTTTGTCCTTGGGGAAGCAATGGACCCTAAGTCCAGTTTTACTGGAGTTCTTGCACCCGGCACAAACACAGTAGTAAACCATTTTATCTATTTATTTATATATCTACTCTCTCCCTCAGCTATCTATGTTATGTTATGCTATGCTATCTCTCACTACTATCTATCTATGCTATCTCTCTCTCACTATCTATCTATCTATCTCTATATATCTATCTATCTAGGCTATCTCTATATTTATATTTACTTATATATCTGACACTGTTACTCTCTCACTAGCTGCTACTCTCACTAATCGTCGTCTCTCTCAATGGTATCAAGGCGGCCTTTCCTATGTCGTCCCAAAACGAGTACCTCATGTGACGTCATGGAATGCATTGTGGGAGAAATAAGAATCTTCGCAAACCTGTTGCTAACCGTTAAATATCACCTACTTTTCCTTATTATATTTCTTTTTTGTGATACTTTACAACATCAAATGCAATTTATAATTGTTTAAATGTTTATTACCAACTAGAAAATTGCCAGAAAAGACAAAAAAAAAAACCTGCACCACAGGCTTTAACATTAACGTGACGCTTGTTTATTCTTTCGTCAACTCCATGCTTTTAGGAAAACAATCTTCTTATCATAGTTCCCTCTTCAATGGCGATTACCAGCTCGTTTTTGTAACAGAGATAGCTGTTTATTGTCCCTAGGTTTACAGAAACACCTATTCATATTAATACAGGAAATCAAGTTAACGCTGCCGACCACTGCTTTGTCTATTACATGGCCCAGAATGCCTTGCATGTCTTTAAACAACACAGTAAAACCTAAATGCCCGTAAACATATGCATTTGCATACTTGTAACATTTTTAATAATACTCTCCCATCATGATATGTAACAATAATGAAAATTTTAATTTGAATACCGTCAATGTGAAAACAACTCTTATGTAAGCTATATATAGCTACTGTTCTCCTTGCTATTTCAGTTCGTAAGTCCATACTATCCCATGGCAGAGCAAGGATTTCATGATTGGGCAAGGTTGCCTTGAGACATTGTGCATACATGGAAGGTATTGTGATAGAAGGTGAATGGTGAAAAGGTGAATGGTGTGAGTTACCAAATACCTGTGGGTGGTTTGCCAAATGATGGAAACTTTTGGAATATTTCTTTTTTTTTTTTTGCCTATGCACCCTCACACTGGAGTCCCCAGTTCATATACAAAATTTGGTATCGATATGTGACAGTGTTCCTGAGATATGGACGACTTCCTGTTTCGGAGCGTCGCCGCCGATTTCGTTTGGCTGTGACGGGCAAACGCTTTCAAAAATCAAAAATCCTTCCGCTAACATTTGTGAGGCTTGGTCCAAGGATAATGTACGTCAAGTTTCGTGGCGTTCGGACCAAATTTGTGACCTGTGAAAATTTAGTTTCGCTTTCTGTTCAATCCAATATGGCGGACGAACGGCACGCCCACCTGACGTCATCTTCGCGACCAACTTACACCGGTACTGACCGGACGTTTTAAAGTTGGAAGTTGGAGTTGGAAGTCTCTGTCTCAAAGGGCCTAGGCGCTAGGGCTGACAAAAAATTAGGGAGACGGGAAAAATAATAATAAATATAACCGCAAGCGGTGATTTACGGGGTCCGAGCAAAACGAACATGATGGCATAGCTTTTTAGTTTTACATATGCTTTGATTGTTTGTGCACAATTGTTCAAAAGAAACGTGATCGGATTTCGGTTATCGGATTTCAGTTACCGGATTTCAGCTATCGGATTGGATCAAATCTTGAAAATGGGTTGTTCAAAGGGAAACAAGGATCCTGAAATTGGATTAGATCACATAATCTATTCTTGGTTTTGATCTGGATAAAACCTTCACTTTGTGTCGTTCAAAACTTTTGAGTTGGATTGGAATAAATTTGATGCATAAAATTAGGATTACCCTGTGCTGTAACATTATAGTGTGCTAACCTCCACAACCCAACAGTATTCTAACAATACTTGATTCTACAGGACTATTTATTTGTTGTGGATAAGATGAAGGGTTTGATAATGGAAGGCAGTGTTTCCCACAGAATTGAATTGTATTTGTGGTGGTGGGTTCTGTGTCGGAGTCAATAAGATAAACAGCGTATAATTATACAGTTATACTTGCCTTGCACTACAAGTCCATATTGACAAGTAGCTGTAATGCTGTAATGTTATAGTGTGCTAACCTCCACAACCCAACAGCATTCTATTCTAGTATGCTAACCTCCACAACCCAACAGTATTTTAACACTAATGCTTCAGGTGGGATTTGAACACTCAACATAAGGATGACCAGTACAAGGCATTATCCCACTAAGCCACTGTCAATCCTACATCTTTGCCAGTCACATTCACATTGTGAAAATGTGTATTGGTAAACACACAAGAAAAACTCCAAGTATACATTTGACAATAAAATGAAGGGCTTTCCTGAAAGAGAACACCTGAAAACGTTTGGAAATTCTGGGACAATTAGACATTTGTAGAGAAGAACAGTAATGGATGAAATATAAATATGATAGACTTAATGATGAAGGAAAAATAGTAAACAAAGAAGTTCCCCTATATGTCTTCGAGTGTGTCGGCATTCTGATTCTTGGCAACTAATGAGTGTGAATGTTGATTGCCTGATGTCATTCAGGTGCTGTTCAATGGTGTGACTCTTCAATAACCAATAGCATGTGCATCTTGAGCCTAAAGCTCTAGCAGGATTCGAACTCTCAACCTAACAAACACCAGCAGTGTGTAATGAGTGTGAATGTTAATTGCCTGATGTCATTCAGGTGCTGTTCAATGGTGTGACTCAGAAGGCTCAATGGTATGGAGTGATGACACGGAGATGGCAGGTTTCGGTGCAACACAAGTTAACTTTATTTGAGTTTCAATTCATCTGTTCTTTTGTTCTTTACTTGTATGTGTGCTGCATCAAAGAGGAAACAAACAGAAAATGGAGTAATCAGTGAAATGGGGTAAATCAGTACAGATCCCAACTCACAAACAAACCAATTGACATTTGAACAATAAACTGAAATCATATGGCTATATAAGGTACAACTAAACAATACTTGACATCCCAAGTCAACCAACATCACCTAATCATCTCTCACATGGGACTCCAACACACCAAACCAACAAACAAAGACCTTAACTTTACACATGATGGCAGAGCTAACTCTACAAACTGATAAACATCACAAAAGTCATAGTGAGGGTGATTAAAGTGATGACTTACGTTAACTCAAAGACGCACACAGAGCAGGACACACTGGAGTGCTGGGTTGAGATGAACAAAAGAGCGAACTGAGGGCGAGCAAACAATTTATCCTGGTCTGAGCCCCTGCTCCGGAGCTACAGGGTTTCCCAGCGGGTAAACTTTGGAAAGATTTGCAAAGATTTGGAAAAGATTTTTGAAAGACTACAGTCTTAGACCCTCTCACATCTAAAGACAAGTAGTAGAGTTTTAAGTCACAGACTATGATTTTGCAATGACTAGGGATCTTGCAGGGTCACTATTTACAAGACTGCAACATGATTCCTTTAAATTATTACCCATTGTGCAATAGATAAACAGGAACTGAAAATTATAGCCTACTAAACTCAAAGTCGTATTTTCATGTTTCTGCAGCATTGTTTCATGCGTGACATCCTTAACCGATATAGAGTTGTTCTGTCAAGTGGAAGAGCCGACTAAATATGTATAAGAAATGACAAATATTATAAGAATAACAAATAATTATAGGCTACAGCTTATAATTATACAGTAATACTTGCCTTGCACTACAAGTCCATATTGACAAGTAGCTGTAATGTTTATAGTGTGTTATCCTCCACAACCCAACAGCATTCTATTGTAGTATGCTAACATCCACAACTCACTAATGCTTCAAGTGGGATTTGAATTCTCAACCTAAGGATCAGCAGTACAAGGCATTATCCCACTGAGCCACTGTCAATCCTACATGTTGGCCAGTCACATTCACAGGGTGAAAATGTGTATTGGTAAACACACAAGAAAAACTCCAAGCATGGAGGGGCGATTAGACATTTGTAGAGATGAACACTAATAGATTAAATATAAATATGATAGACTTAATGATGAAGGAAAAATAGTAAACAAAGAAGTTCCCCTGAATGTCATAGAGTGTCTCGGCATTCTGATTCTTGGCAACTGATGAGTGTGAATGTTGATTGCCTGATGTCATTCAGGTGCTGTTCAATGGTGTGAATCTTCAATAACCAATAGTATTCGAGCTAGAGCCTAAAGCACTACCGGGGATTCGAACCCTCAACCTAACAAACACCAGCACTAGGCATTATCCCACTGAGCCACTGACAATCCTACATATTGGGTAGTCACATTCACATGGTGAAAATGTGTGTTGGTAAACACACAAGAAAAACTCCAAGTATACATTTGACAATAAAATGAAGGGCTTTCCTGAAAGAGTACACCTGAAAACTTTTGGATATTCTGGGGCAATTAGACATTTATAGAGAAGAACAGTAATGGATGAAATATAAATATGATAGACTTAATGATGAAGGAAAAATAGTAAACAAAGAAGTTCCCCTATATGTCATAGAGTGTGTCGGCATTCTGATTCTTGGCAACTAATGAGTGTGAATGTTAATTGTCTGATGTCATTCAGGTGCTGTTCAATAGTGTGAATCTTCAATAACCAATAGCATGTGCATCTTGAGCCTAAAGCTCTAGCAGGATTCGAACTCTCAACCTAACAAACACCAGCACTAGGCATTATCCCACTCAGCCACTGACAATCATACACATTGAGCAGTCACATTCAAATGGTGAAAATGTGTGTTGGCAAACACACAACATCAAGAAAATTCCTAGCATACATTTGACAATTAAATTAAGGGCTTTATAAAAAAGAGTACATATCTGAAAATGTGCACTGTTAATGGTATCCACCTAATGATGGTTGTATGGTTGTTATCCAAGAAAAAAAATTACTCATATAGGAATATAGGTGATATAGGAGAAATGGGCTGAGTGGTCGAACTTTATTGGCCTATATCTCTGAAATGGAACAACGTATCCAAATTCTTTTGATAACTTTTGTGAGGCTTTGTCTAAACATTGTCTGTGAGAATTTTGGTGAAGATTTGATAATTTTTGAAGCCTGTGAAACTTTTTATGATGTTTGGCTTTTCTCTGAAATTGTGGCAAAAGTAAACATTTTTAGAGCATAAGACCAGGGTGAAAAAGATGCATCTGAATGTAGAGATTAATATGATGAAAGAATTTTGAGTCTAGGTGAATCTGGTAAGGAGAAATAAGCGTTTTTGACAAGAGCGCCACCTTTGGGTGCAGTACCCCAAATTTGGGTTATGGGTAGTGGGGGGTACTGGTAACAATACTTGAAAATGTCAAGTTTCTAGGACTTACGGTTTATAGGAATATAGGTGATCTAGGAAAAAAGGCCTAAGTGGTCTAACTTTATTGGCCTATATCTCTGAAATGGAACAAAATATCAAAATTCTGAGCGATAACTTTTGTGAGGCTTGGTCTAAACATTGTCTGTGATAATTTTGGTGAAGATTCGATTATTTTTGAAGAGTGTGAAACTTTTTATAATGTTTGGCTTTTCCATGAAATTGTGGAAAAAGTAAACATTTGTAGACCATAAGACCAGGGCCAAAAAGATGCATCTGAGTTTAGAGATTAATATTCTGAAAGAATTTTGAGTCTAGGTGAATCTGGTAAGGAGAAATAAGCATAATTAACTTTTTTTTTCAATAGCGCCACCTTTGGGTGCAGTACCCCAAATTTTGGGTTATGGGTAGAGGGGGGTACTGGTAACCATACCTGAAAATTTCAAGAGTTTTGGAGTTACGGTTTAGGCTGCAGTATGACTTTTACAGAATTTTGGCCAAAAAATGAACGGTACAGAAACAATAGGGTTCCTGCAGCTACGCTGCTCGGACCCCTAATAATAATAAAACTTAAGAAGAACAATAAGTGTGCTGCTTTGCAGCAAGCACACTTAATTAACTTAGCTTTAAAAAAATCCCCATGGTAATTTATGTGCCATCTCTTTTGTGAAACCAAGTCAAGGCTAAATTCATCCAGGATAACCTAAAAATCCCAGCTTAATCCCTTATCTAGGTTTTGTGTAATACCCCTCAGGCCGAGAACCTAGACCGTTTGATAACATTAGACTCGCCCTCGGTTACGGTCTCGTTCAGTCTGGCACGGTCGTGTCTAGGCTACTATGAAGCCAGCAACATTCACTTCTCTAACATTTAACTTTATAACTTTAAGATAATATGACGTGTAGTAGATAATAGGCCTACTTCCCCATCGATAATGTGTGAATTGCCATGAACAAATCATCTAGGCTACGATGCACTAACTAGGCTGGTTATAATGAATCAAACTTGCCGAGAACCAAGACACAATAAAGGGTACAGCGGTTTGCACGGTTACATTCGGTCTCATTCAGTCTCCTCGTGACAGCCTGCAGCCCACAGTCATTCACTTCTAAGCATTTATTTAACGTAACTACCAAGATAACATTAGGCCTATGTACGACGGAGTATTAGGGCCACACATGAAGAAAAAAATATTTTTTGCCATGACGAGATTAAACTCGACATGTCGACTTTAAAGTCGCCATGTTGACATTAAACTCGACATTTCGAGAATAAAGTTGAAAGGGAGGACGAATGAAACATTGCAGTTTTCTTCGAGTGCAACAATGATTAGACACAGGCCTACACACCATGTGGACAAAACATAGAACTAACCTCCGTTGCTCAGCCAAATACTACTATCCTGTTATCACAGAGTTAATACTCTGTCGTATAAATGCGATGGTCAAAAGTAAACGTCATTAGCGGTTTATTTATTGTAGGCCTATTATTAAAGAGTGTTTTTCATCTAACGGTTCAACTTCATGCTTATGCACTAGGTATACTAACTGCTCTCCCCAATCCCAGACTTTCACATTGCATGTCTGTTTGTAATGGATGCAAAAACAGCCTGAATGTCTATGGAGGGACGAATGAAGCTGTCCTCCCGACCATAGGCAACCCCATGTATTCTAAGTAAATGCACACATATTCCCTCACGGGATCAAAAGAGTATAGGCCTATATACTTATACATATCTGTGTTTATAGCTTCCTATATGTATCGCGGGTGAGACATGGAAAAGCAGTTTTAGAAAAGTGAGTTTTGCCATCTATGGATATCTATAGTGACGGCCTGTGGGTCATGAAGGGCAGTTATTGTGCGGTGGCCTTACCCAAGTAACACAGAGTGAAATAACATTTTGTAGCCTACTATAGAAACATTATATTAATGGAAACATGTATTATTCTAGCTATATAATAGTGCATGGTAGGCTATAACCGCATGATACAGCGCTTCACAATGACGGCAATAAGTTAACAGAAGACGCAAATATCTGCAATCTATCTGAAAGAAGGCCTTTTATTCATGTCACATAGTGTAGGCTACATACGCTATGTTTAAACTGTAATATCACTTAAAAGTCGAGACCTCGAGATTAAAGTAGATATGATATTTCAACTTTATTCTCGAAATGTTGAGTTTAATGGCGACTTTAAAGTCAACATGTCGAGTTTAATCTCGCCATGGCAAAAATATTTTTTTTCTTCATGTGTGGCCCTAATACTCCATCGTACCTATGTGTATTTGTAGGTATGTGATATAATACTTTCCTATCGATAAAATTTCCATGAACATAATCATCTAGTTTGCACTAGAAAGACTTATGTGATCGGTTGATTACTGGAACTTGCCGAGAACCTAGCGAACGGTTTGACTCGTGTGGCAGCCACGGTTACGAGGCCAGGAGAACCTAGCGAACTGTTTGACTCGTTTGGCAGCCACGGTTATGAGGCCCAGAGCCCTACAGGCTCATCATAGTTTGACTGATTATACTACCACTCCAGTAGAGGCGCTAATACATGATACGATGAAAGAGTAGCGACGAGAACACTCGAGCACAGCCAATCAAGCCAGTGTTGCTCTGTATGTGAAAACGAATGATGTTAGGAACACTGAGTCGGTAGTCGGTTTATTGACGTTTGGCACTCGATTCTCCCGGCTCAGTGACACAAACCGGGTTAATTAACCGACACATCAGTCAGTTCGTCAACACTACAGTCCATGCGATTAACAAGGGCCGGTCACATTCACCCAGTATTTGCCCTTTTTTGCTGTGGCGATTAGTGAAGCACTGATTAATTTAAGGGTGGCATCATAAAACCATGCATCGAACACCATATTAACTGCACGTAAAGGTGCAGTCACCGATTGCACAGGAGATCACATCTGTTTATGTTTATATTTAAATTCATTAGCAGAGAGGCTTTTGTCCAAAACAACGCACATCATATTTTAACCAAGGCCCAAACGAAACACACCAGAAAGGTAGCTCACAACTCCCTACAGTATTTCCAGAGAAACTCCACGCAGGGTTTCGTTTTTGTTTGAGAAAAGGCTGAAACCGAATCACCCTTCAGGGCATCAGAAACGGAAGAATAAACTTCACAAGAATGAACAGCAGTCGAGTAAACTTGTTGGTTTGATGTCAACAAATAATCTGAGTATAGTAACGTTAAGTTGATCTGTTTATTTGCATCTCTTCAGCTGTTGCTGGTCTAGTGTGTATTTTAAGTTCTCACAAATCTGTTATGGTCTCATTTTGAGAACACTTCAAATTATTGGCTTAAAATTGACTTAAAAATATTCAGAGACTGGGCTTTTTGTACTTCTGACAGCAGGCCTGATGTTTGAGACGAGAGGGCCCAGGGCATTGGTGGGGAAGGCCGGAGGAGTTTTGTCAAAAACAATGATCTCAGTCTTACTCTCATTGAGGTTGAGGAAGTTTGCGCCCATCGTTGCCTTGATGTCAGCCGGACAGTCAAGCAATGGATGGAGTGCAGCCTGTCCATCAACCTTTAGGGGGAGATACAGCTGGACGTCGTCGGCAAAGCAGTGGAAAGAGATGTTGTGTTCGCTGCCCTGCGGTTTTAAGCCACAGGGAGCTTCATGGAGGTATTCGGGATGGTCTGGGCCTTTAGTGAGCCCACGGAGGTATTCGGGATGGTCTGGGCCCTTAGTGAGCCCATGGAGGTATTCGGGATGGTCTGGGCCCTTAGTGAGCCCATGGAGGTATTTGGGATGGTCTGGGCCTCAACAAGCCCTCGGTGAGTCTGTTGGAGAATGAGCCCATCTATATTTGCAGGAAGTTCAGGTGACGTGCGATGCACTTGGCCTGAACACCAACGTGGTGGCAAAATGGCCTGGGAGTTCCCATGACTCCTTTGTGTGGGCGAACTCTGGGCTGCATGAGATGGCCGAAGATGGGCGGTTCGGTAATAGCTGGCTCCTGGGTGACCGTGGGTTTCCTCTTCGCCCCTATATGCTGATTCCAGTCCTGCAGCAACAACACCAGCGGAGCAGAGGTACAACGAGGCACACGCTCGCACCTCTAGCCAACAACACCAGCGGAGCAGAGGTACAACGCACCAGCGGAGGTACAACGAGGCACACACTCGCACCTGCAGCGTAGTGCAGAGGGCCATTGGGGTGTGGAAGCAGCGTTTCAGGTGCATCAGTCACTTTCGTGGTGGCCGTGATTTCTCTCTTCTCCTCACTTGTTCCCTTCAAAGTCACACACTCAAACCTGTCATAGCAACGCCAAACTTTTGATTTTGTGGGTGAAAGGATGCCAGACATGATGGAGAATGCCGTGGATAGAATAACCTTTGCTGCTCTGCCCTGCTCTGAATTTTTTTGGCTGCGCAACAAAAAGCGATATCAGGAGACTGTCTATTAATCTAATTCATTCTAGCGAACTAACTAGCCTACCAACCAGTGTTGAAATGTAACGGAGTACAAATACTTCGTTACTGTACTTAAGTAGAAATTTCACGTATCTGTACTTTACTTCGCTATTTAAATTTATGTCAACTTTCACTTTTACTCCACTACATTTCCTAGATAAAATTTATACTTTTACTCCGTTATATTTCCACTAAGCATCTTCGTTACTCGTTACTAAAAGATAGAATTAGAAGATGTGTGCGACTGCAATAAGGGAGGTTTGGCGAATCACTGCTCCTAGATTGCATTACGCACGCTGCGCGCTCTATTTCAGCGCGTTTGTTGCTAAAGGAGGAGGACGCACAACTGAAACCGCCATGGAAGCACGAGCACCTACTGGAGGACCTCCCGTTATCATAGACGACCACCCCGACGATAGTGGTGAACTCGGTGAACAGGGTAGCAGTGAAGATAACGTCATACACCCGTGGCCGTATTTGCAAGAAATGTTTCTGTACATTGGCAGCTTTCTGTAAAGCTGAACACTCCGCTACCTGCCTTAGCGGCCTGTGAAAGGCTATTTAGCATTGCAGGACTTGTCTTCAGTCCGAGAAGAGTAAGACTGAATCAGGCCCGGGGTGGGTAATCAGGAGAATCGGGAGAATTCCCGGTGGGCCGCTTCAGTTTTGGGCCAGTCGAGGAAAAAAATATTGAAATTTGTCACGTTAGTCCAGTGTTTCTCAAACTTTTTTTCTGGGGACCCACTTTTTAAAAATGACAGACTATCGCGACCCAACTCGTGACTGTGGTAGTTAACAAACTAGATCAGTGGTTCTCAAACTTTTTCTTTCATTCCCCACTTTGATCAAGGGGCATTCTCGAGCCCCACCTGTCCCTCATCGTTTTAAGAAAGTGGTAGGTCAAGCTTAAAATTGTCAAATTTATTGAAATAATGACAAGTTCTAAATATATCCTCTTCAACAGAGTTAAAATCAGCTGGTGCTGCAGATATAATAATAAATAAATACATAACACACATATTTCTGTTTTCCAGCAACATATTAGGAAGCATAGGCTATTTTACAGCATTGTACAATATATTCAATGAAAACATGCTGCATTAAATGGATCCATAATCCAGTCATACTGAGCACTGCTGGTTGGGAAATATTTTTGAAATAAACTTTGCAGGGATGTGATGTAGGCCTACTGTTTAATACATGGGATCACAAGAGTGGCTCCCGAATCAGACGTTTCAGCGATTTCGCTCAGAAATCTCAAAGGCATAATACTGTCGCGATCGAGGCGCCTGTCCCATACCTCAAGTTTTTTTGGTGAATGCAGTAATCTTATTTTCTAGGTGAGGTAGGTGCTTGTCTTTGCCTTGTAACTGGACATTTTTAACTCAAATATACCTATCACTAAGATATATCAAATATATCGCTAAGATAGGCCAGCTTCGCCAAGAAATGTTCATTAGTGAACGTGCTGGCAGATTCAAACATGCGCTCTTCCTCCAAGAAGAGGCGACTCGGAGCTCAAACACGCGCGACAGCACTTTACCTCGGGAAAGCCACCTTGCCTCGCTGTGAAACAGTACAGCCTTTTGGTCAGCTACCATCTCTTCGCAAAGTGCGGAGAATAGACGCGCTTTTAAGGGCTGGGTTTTGATGAAATTCACCACTCTCACAACAACGTTCAAAATCTCATGTAGGTCGGGACTAACTAAGCTCCTTGACACGAGCGCTTCCCTATGAATAACACAGTGCGTCCATTGCGCATCGGGTGCTACCTGGGCCCAGGCTACAGATAAAAAAATAAATGTAAAAAACTCCTGTTTTTCACGTCAGTTCGCGCCCCACCTGGCATGTCTCCGCGACCCAGTAGTGGGTCGTGACCCACAGTTTGAGAAACGCTGGTCTAGCCTAAGTGAAACGAGTATGGTTCTCTGGGATAAAGCAAACCTTCCTTCATCAATGAATTTTGACGAGACATAACGAGCTGTAATCATTTTGACGAGACATAATGAGCTGTAATCATGGCATGTAGACTGCAATTTGTTCAATAATTATTGCCCAGATGTAGGATAGGCTACCCGAAATGCGCTAGTTAAAGGCCAAGCATATAATACCACCAAAGCGTGTTGTCCTAATAATAATAGCGGCTTATTGTTACGTGGTAGGAAATCATGTTATCAAAGAAATAGACGTAATGTAGGAATGCACACAGATATATTGCAACAGGTAATGCTGTAGGCTTATCTGACGAAGACCTGAGTGGTTGTAACGTCGTACTTGTACACTGGGCGCAAAGAAGACTGTCCTCACATTTTTCCCTTTGCAA